>NC_133384.1:33932418-33969617 GCF_049309525.1 Garra rufa
GTGTATTTGTTAAAGGGGTCATCGGATGCAAAACTCACTTTTACATGTTGTTTGAACATTAATGTGAGTTGGCAGTGTGTGTACACAACCACCCTACAATGATAAAAATCCACCCAGTAATATCCCCTTTTTTTAAATCGGAGTTAATATGTTTATAAGTTAATGAAAAGTCTATAATATACTTTGGTTAAAAATTCTCAATAGTAGTGTAATAAAACACCCTTTTACCTTGTTAAAATCAGCTTTGCAAAAACTCAACTCATTTTATTGCATGGTCCCTTTAAATGCAAATGAGCTCTGCTCGCCCCGCCCCTCTCTGCTGTGGGATTATGAGACGTAATGTTTACTTTAGTCGCATTTAGCAGCGAAACTTGCCAACAAGCACATTATTAAGAAAGGCCATTCGCAAAGATGCTTAAAAAAACCTTTATACTCACTTCTGCCGTGGGTGAAGCTATATCAGGAATAATTCGCACGAACATAGAGGCATATGTCGATCGGGATCGGCGCTTTCCTTTTAAAAACGAAAGTAACGTTTTCCTCTGCGTCTTCAGCGGCTCAGATGTCGGGAGTAAATGCCGAATTCTATGTTCATTATTACATCCAACAACAGAACACCTCAATCACTCAATCAGAGACATTCTTGTCTGCACCTGAGTCACACAATTTCGATTGGAGTCGGACTGTTTCAGCTCGGTGAGGGCGGGTCTAAGGTAAGGCGCTCATGTCAATCAACTATCATGGGAGCGGCCTCTGTGTTTCGTCACAATGACAAGTAGCTGAGAATGATCTGATTTTTAAAAGGGGATATTACTTTTAAAGATTAAAAAATACCACTGGGTGGATTTTTATAATTGTAGGTTGGTTGTGTACACCAACTGCCAACGCACAAACAACATGTTCAAACAACATGTAAAAGTTAGCTTAGCATCTGATGACCCCTTTAAAATCAGGTCATTCTCAGCTTCTTGAGAGGCCACTCCCACAATAGTAGATTGACATGAGCGCATTATCTTAGACCCGCCCTCACCGAGCTGAAACAGTCCGACTCCAATCGAAATTGTGTGACTCAGGTGCAGACAAGAATGTCTCAGAATTTATAATTTTTAAATTTAATTTATAATTTCTGAATTGAAATTGAAAGTTTTTTTAATTAATTGTGAAATTTACTAGAAATTTCTGAATGACAAATGTTTTTACACCAGTTTTTTTCCCAGTGAGAATATATATATACACTGTTCCAATCTCAGTATGCGCAATAACAGTAGTGATGGCTGAATTATCAAGAAACACTACTAGAGAAAATTGACTGCAAAGAGGAGGAGGAGGATGAAAGAGATAATTAGAGGTGGGAGGAAGTATGACAGACCGAAGAGGAGATAGAAAGACAAAAACCCGAGAACAAAAACTATGACAGGCGGAAAAACACTCATCAAAGGCCTTTTCAATATTTAAACATAACAATGTTAGAACATAAATATAGAACAGCATTTTTAGAATGTTAATTCTAAACTAGCTGGGTTGAACCAGGACAAAACAGGCCCTGATTTAAACCTGCATTTTCCATACGATCACCAAGGCTTAAAGAGGTCATGCCCATTTTCCACAAGTTCATATGATTCTTTATGGTCTTAATGAAAAGTCTCGCAATTCTGCCCTTCTTTCTCGCAATTGTAAGTTTACATCTCACAATTCTGACTTTTTTTCCTCGCAATTGCGAGTTTATATCTCACAATTCTGCCTTTGTTTTTTGCATTTGTGAGTTTATCTCTCGCAATTCTGGCTTTTTTAATCGCAATTGCAATTTTATTTCTTGCAATTCTGACGTTTTTTCACAATTATGACTTTTTCTTGCAATTGCGAGTTTATATCTCACAGTTCTGACTTTTTTCTTGCAGTTCTGACTTTCTTCTTCAATTCTGACTTTCTTGCAATTCAGACTTTTTTCTCGCAATTCTTTTTTCTTGCAATTTTGACTTTTTTCTTGCAATTCTGACTTTCTTGCAATTCTGACTTTCTCTCGTAATTCTGACTTTTTTCTTGCAATTCTGACTTTCTTCTTTTTTCTCGCAATTGCAAGTTTATATCTCACAGTTCTTACTTTTTTCTTGTAATTCTGACTTTCTCTCGCAATTCTGACTTTTTTCTCACAATTTTGAGTTTATATCTCGCAACTCTGACTTCTTCTCGGAATTGTGAGTTTATATCTTGCAATTTTTACTTTTTTTTTTCCCTCTGAATTATGACATAACTTTTTTCTCAAAATTCTGATTTTTTTCCCCCTCAGAATTTATATCCTCAATTTATATCTTGTATTTATATAGTTTATATCTTGCAATTCTGACTTTTTCTTTCAATTGCGAGTTTATATCTTGAAATTCTGACTTTTTTCTTGCAATTCTGACTTTTTCCTCAGAACTGTGAGATATAAACTTACTTTTTTCTCTATTTTCTCTATTTTTCGCTATTTGAGATTTCATCTCACAATTCAGACTTTTTTCTTGTAATTCTGTCTTTTTTTTAGATCTTTTTTTTAGTTTAGTTTAGATCTTGCAATTCTGACTTTATTCACAATTGGGAGTTTATATCTCCCAATTCTGACTTTTTCCTCAGAACTGCGATATATAAACTTACAATTTTTTTTTCTCGCAATTGTGAGTTTATAATTCTCTGCATATTAAAAACTTGCAATTCTGAGAAAAAAAGTCAGAATTGCAAGATATAAACTTAAAATCCATACTTTTTTCTCAGAATTGCAAGTTTTTAACATGCAGTGAATTGCAAGTTTATGTCGCAATTCTTTTTTTTCTCGCGATTCTCGCAAAAGTCAGAATTGTGAGTTTATTTCTCAAAATTGCTTTATTTCTCTGACTTTGTATCTCACAATTCTGATGTAAAAAAAAAGTCGGAATTGCGAGTTTGTATCATGCATTTCTAAGAAAAAAGTCAGAATTGCGAGATGTAAACTGGCAATTGCAAGAAATCAGAATTGTGAGAGAATTTCGCAATTACCTTTTTTATTTTTTATTCAGTGGCAGAAACAGGCTTCCACAAGTTACATTTACCATTGTTTGGGAAATTTTGCGGACAAAACTGTCGGTCCAATAGGAATCCAGGAGCCAGGAGTTTCACATCAGAGTGAAAAAATTGACACATTTTGCTCACTTTCAAGTGTCCACACCATTTCGTTTTAGTTAAACATTAACACTGCCACACAGCAACATTCTAATATGCCTTTGAACCACATAGCAACACCCTGGCAACCACCCACAACATTCTAACATTGTGACCGTGCAACTTTCAAATGCACAATCACTGAAAACATACAAATCTACCTTATCCACATTGTCATATGCTCTTTTCCTTTAGCCATCCCACTCTCTCTCTCATGATCAATCCTCTCTTTCTTATTCCTCCTGGAATACCTCCATCCTTCCTTGTATTTGGTCTGTGTATTTGCCCGTCTGGCTTCATCTATCGTCTCCAAACACCACTGGAATGAGAAAGAGAGAGGGGAGTCTACCGTTACCATGGTAACCAGGCTCATGTAGGGAAATCAATGATATCACATAGCTAGCTGGCATACAGGGGACTGAGACCCAGAGAGAGGAAGAGCGCTGAAGGACAGAGACATTCGCATTTCACTTCCATAAAGTGACGTTTTACTGCGTGAAACAGGAGAAAATGTAGGGCGGGACTCGGATTTATTCATCGGGAGCTGATTGGATCTTGCAATGTGAGCATTATGTATCAGAATGTGAGTTTGCAATGGATTGTGGGTTTGTTCCCCTCCTAAAAAACCACCGGCACACACTTTTGAGGATTTTTAACCGGGACGTGGAGGCTGAAGGTCAAGTTCGACGTCCAGACAATCTCCACGTACTGTATCCGAATGGTAATGATCTTAAAATCTGCTGTCATTTTTTTGGTTTTATTGCTTTTTACCTTTACAGGATAAAATTACTGTATTTAAATTTTGCAAGATTTCAAGGCTGCATTACCTACAACAGTAGTTAGCTAAATAACAGTTAACCATCAGCTGAACTTGTTTCACTGCAATTACGATGAGTTTTCTTCAGAAAAACATGCACTGAATCCCGATGTGCTCGATAAAACCAGGAGTGTGTGTTAAAGTTAATAGGGTCCATTGTGATTTCATGTTGGCTATTAGATTCAGGATGCAGAGAGAGAGACGAACTAAGGAAGTTATTATAGACTGTAGATAGAGACACGGCAGATGAGAAGAGGAGAAGTAGAAGGAGAAAGTCGACTGAGAATGGAGCTAATTAATTAGTGATGGTATCATACCTTCATCAGTCTATGAGGACATGAGAAATCCACAGTGAACAGACACAGAGAGAGAGAGAGAGATTGAGAGAGAGAGAGAGACTGACAGCTTGATGGCATGATTGAGGATGTAATCAGGTGCAAATATCTGTGTGTTTGTGAACGTATTATGCCTGGATATATGGATAATATATGGATGCTCTCAACCTGAAAGCATGACCATTTACATACTAAAAAATGAAATGAATATTTAGTGGGATTATTTTTATTTTTTTGCAAGCAACAAAATTTGCAAGCAATAAAGTTTTATTTTATTTTATTATTTTTTTATTTTATTTTATTAATGCTCACAACCTTTTACTTCTGTAGTTTGACATTTTCAAAATTTAATTAATATATTAATATTCAATAGATTTTTTTGGCAAGCAACATCCTTTTTTTAAATTTTTAAAAAAATTTTTTATTGATGCTCACAACCTGAAACCTTTTACTTCTGTATTTTGACATTCTTCAAAATGAAATTAGTATATTAATATTCAATGGGATTTTTTTTGTCAAGCAACATCCTTTTTTATTTTATTTTTATTTTTCTTGATGCTCACATACTCAAACTTTTTACTTTTGTATTTTGACATTCTTCAAAATTAAATGAATATATTACTATTCAATGGAATTTTCTGGCAAGCAACATTTAATTTTTATTTTATTTTATATTATTTTATGCTCTCCACCTTAAACCTTTTACTTACGTATTTTGACATTCTTCAAAATTAAATGAAATACTTAATGGAATGTTTTGGCAAGAAACAGCCTTATTTTATTTAAAAAGTGGCATAGATCATCTTCAGACCATGCTGGCAAAAAGTTATGGAATTCAAGATATTTAGTTACAGCGTTCTCGAATAATGTGTGAACAAATTCTACGAAAAAGATGCAAAAATGGATGTAAGGCTATATCTACGTAACGGTTTGGCTTATTGAGACCAAACTTGGTGTGTGTGCTCGGGCTGGAAGATGGCGGGCTGAACACATGTGTTTTAACCGAGCTCCCTAGCTTGTCTCCTAAGTTAGTTTTGAAACACGCAAATCTCATCCACGTCTACCTAAAATTAACATTTAAACACTGTAGATGTGTTTTATATCTTCAAAATGCGAAAATCTTCACAACAAACTAGCCTCCCGAAGATTATCATCCCTCCGGCCCGTGGCTCGACTCCAGCTTCGGTCTCAAACGATCCAGAAATGGAGGTACAGTCCGCTCAATCAGATAAACGCCGTGATTCGTCTCATCTCACTCCTACTAAATCAAACGCCTTGAAAAAATTAAAACCCCACGACGAGGATGTCACTAATGCAACGCTTCTGCAAGCCATAACTTCACTAACGGCTCGCTTTGACTCACAAGATGAAAAACTAGAAGAAATGGCGAATCAGATGCGAAGGAACAGTGTCATGATTGCAGAGATCTCCAAGGCTGTCGAGTTCAATGCCGCTGAAATTAAAGATTGCAAAGAAAAATGCTTAGAGACAAGCAAATCACTTCTGGGTCTAACTTCATCGCACAAAGACTTGGCGAGTAGAACATCTGAACTTGAGCGATATAAAAGAAGATGGAATCTCCGGATCAACGGTATGAAAGAGAAGCCCGAAGAGGATCCCCGTCGGGAAGTGATCGGTCTTTTTGCTGAAATCGCACCGCACCTGGTTCAAAAATTAGATGACATTGTTGACACAGTACACCGTATCGGCAAGAAGGAGCCAGGGAAACCAAGGCAGATGATTGTACAATTTTCAATGCGAAAATACAGGGATGAGTTTTGGCAATCAACAAAGAACTCATCAGTCTGCCGGGACCGCGGAGTTCGATTCGCGGAGGATTTGACGAGGGAGGATCGTTTGGCCCGCGCTGCGCTGTGGCCTTTGATCGATCAGGCGCGTAAAACTGGAAAGAAAGCGTACTTTCGTGGACCGTTCGGATACATTGAAGGGAAACGCGTTGATTCAACATGATTATTCATGTGAACTGATTGAGGGTAGATTGGTAGGAGATACGACTGTTTTGGAGACGCACTAGGTTGTGAGGTTTGTTCTAGGTTTGTGGTTATACAACCTAGTGAAAATTTCTTTCTCATACAAGTGTTTGCACTTTGCCTTGCATTTTGCACTTTTCTGTTTTATGTTTCCAGTTAAGTTACCATTTTCTTTAATGTCACTGAATGTTAGGGGCATTCAAAATAAGGTTAAAAGAAAAGCAATGTTTTTATTTTGTAAAAGTAATGGTTCTCACTGTATTTTTCTACAAGAAACGCACTCTGTTTTAACGGATACTGCTTTTTGGTCTACTCAATGGGGAGATAAGTTGCTACTTAGCCATGGTTCCTCCCACTCTGCAGGTACTGCAATTTTATTTAATAACTGTCCAGGGAAGGTTATTTCTTCTAGAACTGACTTAAGTGGACACTGGCTAGCGGCTGTTTTAGATATTGAACATATTTTTTTCATTTTGGTTAACATATATGGCCACAATAATTCTAAAATGAACCAAAATTTACTTAATGAGGTCTCTTCTGTAATCTCTGATTTAAAGAGAATATACCCTACAGATAATATTGTTGTAGGTGGAGATTTTAATGTTGTACCAGACGAGACACATGATAGATATCCTCCCAAAAGCTTAACTTCTCAACCAAATCCTTTGGTCTCACACTTTTGCACTAATTTTAAATTGATAGATGCATGGAGATATCTCAATCCTAATCTCAGACAGTTCTCTTGGATGAGACCCAACGCCTCCAGCAAATCAAGAATTGATTATTGGCTTATTTCAGATAACCTAATGTTATTTGTTAAAGACTGCGCTATCTCTGCAGCTCCTTTGACGGACCACTGTGCCATTTCACTACTTTTCAAACCAAGTCACAACACTTTAAGGATTAAGGGATATTGGAAATTTAATTCAGATTTACTTAATAATGAAAGATTCTGTAATAAAGTTAAAGATTTAATTTTGGAAATTAAGAATAGTAATAACTTTAATTCTAACAAAGCCAGATGGGAATTCCTCAAATTTAAAATTCGTGAATTTTCTATTAATTACAGTAAAGTACTGGCCAAAGTGAGGAGGCAACAGGAACATAATATTATTTCTGAAATTAACAAATATTGTAGTGAAACTGGATTGAATGATACTGAAAAAACCAAAATGGTCTCTTTGCAATTAGAATTGGACAACCTTTATATTAAGAAAGCCAAAGGTGCATATATACGTTCTAGGGCTAAATGGATAGAAGAGGGTGAAAAAAGTACTTCTTACTTCTGCAGATTAGAAAAAAGACGTCAATCGCGCAACTCAATTCTTTCACTAATGATAAATGATGTTGAATGTACAGAACCTACTCTAATAGGTAAGACAATCTATCGGTTTTACAGTGACCTGTACTCTTCCAACTTCTCCCCAATAGAGTGTAACAATTTCTTTGATAAGATAATACATTTTATTCCCCACATTGACAATGATTGGAGAGATTGCTGTGATTCTGTTTTGCGCATTGAAGAACTTGACTCAGCGGTTCAAAACTTAAAATTAAACAAATCCCCAGGCCCTGACGGCCTCACAGCTAATTTTTACAAATTCTTTTGGAATGATATTAGATTATTATTATTTAATGCTTTTGTTGAATCCATTGAAGATGGGTCTTTAGGCCCTACTATGAATCAGGGTTTGATTACATTAATCCCTAAACCAGATAAAGACATGAGATATATGGATAATTTTCGGCCAATCACATTGCTCAATAATGATTATAAAATTTTTACTCATATATATGTTAATAGATTAAAAATGGGCATTAATAATTTAATTAACGAATCACAATCAGGCTTTCTTAAAGGAAGATCTATTCATAATAATATAAGGTTGGTGATGAATTTGGTGGAGTACAGTCACTTGATAGAGGATGATGGATTTATCTTATTTTTAGATTTCAAAAAAGCCTTCGATATGATTGAGCACGCTTTTCTGTTTAAATCCTTACAAGCTTTCGGTTTTGGTGAACAGTTTATTAATGTCATAAAAATGATTTATAGAGACATGAATAGTTCAGTTTCCCTCCCTTTTGGTACTACACAAAGATTTCAGATTGGCCGTGGAATTAGGCAAGGTTGCCCACTGTCCCCTCTTTTATTTATTTTAGCTGTAGATATGTTATCCACTATGGTTAAACATGATTTATCAGTAAAGAAATTAAATGTATTTGGGAAAACCTTAGCAATCAGTCAGCTAGCAGATGACACTACTTTATTTTTACAAAATAAAGATCAAATCCCTCTGGCTATTTCTTTAATTAATTGCTTCTGTAAAGCTTCAGGCCTCCAACTAAATTTAAATAAATGTGAACTCTTGGCCCTACACCCAACTCAAGATCTGTCCTTATATAATATTCCAGTTAAAGAGACAGTGAAATATCTAGGTATTTATATTTCCAAAGATTCAAAAATAAGTATGAAAGAAAATTTTGAAAATAAAATACAAAAAGCCAATGGTATTTTGAATTGCTGGTTGCAAAGAGACATATCAATTTTTGGAAGGATACTTCTAACAAAAGTTGAGTACTTATCTAGACTGATTTACCCAGCTTCTGCTGTAGCTCCCTCTTCAGGTATTATAAAAACAGGCAATCAAAAAATGTATGACTTTATTTGGAGACATAAAACTCATTATATTAGAAAATCTGATATTATAAAAATATACGAAGAAGGTGGTCTCAATGTAATTGAATTTGAAAGTATGAATACGATGTTAAAACTTAAGTGGCTTCAAATGTTTTTAGGTAATACTGAGAGCTTCTGGTATTCTGTGCCTTCAGCTTTGTTTCGTGAAGTAGGTGGTATCCGTTTTCTTCTCAAATGTGATTTTGATTTACCTAAAATTCCAGTGAAACTATCAGCATTCCACCAACAAGTCTTATTATATTGGAAATTGGCACACACACACAATTTCACGCCTCACAATACTCCAATCTGGAATAACAAATATATTCTACACAGAAACAAATCCTTATTTTTTGAGGAATGGGTAAATAGAAATATTTGGTCAGTATTGGATCTAATGGATGAGAAGGGTAATATGTTAAACTATAATTTATTCACTTTAAAACACGGATTTACCTGTCATCCAAAGCAATTCTTTACTGTTATTAATGCAATACCTTCAGGTATAAAAATGTTAATGAGATGTTACCTCTCCTATTCCAAAATTACTGCTGTCCTCCCATCGTTATATGTAGGTGATATTGAAATAGAGAATAAACTCTGCACTAGCAAATATTTAAGACAGTATATCGTCCAGTCAAATTATCCTTGTCAAATACTAAGAAATAGTCTAGATCATACATTTGATAAAAATACTGTTAAATATTTCAGAACAGCCTATCTAAAATTCCCTATTCTGCCCAAAGTAAAAGAAATGCAGTTTAAAATATTAAATGATATATACCCTTCCAATAAATTTCTTCATTTAAAATTTGATTTCGCAAATATACCATGTTATCTATGCAAACATTTAGATGAAGATACAGAACATATATTTTTTACATGTAGTATGTCTCAATCTTTTTGGAAAGCTTGGCAAGACTGGTTGGTAGAGAAGCGTGTGGTTGCTGATAGTTTCACTCTAACCTTACATGATGTACTGTATGGAATAACCAAAGAATTCTCAGTTTTGTATGATTTAATTAATAATATTATGTTACTAGCAAAATTCTTTATACATAAATGTCGCTACTTTAAATCTCCTCCCCTGATGATAGTGTTTAAAAATGATCTAAAATGCTTTTCAGATGCCCTTAGCAAAATGAAAAATCCCAAGGCAGTAAAATTGTTTAATTTATTTGTATATTATAATTTGTTGTAATTCTATTTTCTGTATTATTATTATTATTTTTTTATTTTCATTTAATCTCTCTTACTTTATACTTGATCCTCTTTCTTGGAATATTTTATGTATTTTATTTAGATTATAATATGGTTCTATTGTGTTGAGCCTTCTTTACCAGATCTTTCTTTTGTATATGAAGCACTGCCATTCTGTTGTACTCAGATTTTGTATTCAATAAAAAAAAAAAAAAAAAAAAAAAAAAAAAAAAAAAAACTTGGTGTGTGTTATAATAAGCATGACCTGAGGCTACCTGCAGTGTTTCGGCACAGTGCCACCTAGTGGTCAGTAGTTATGAAAAATGGCTAATTTTGCTTATAACTTCTCAAGGGTTTGGCCAAAAATCTTGAAACTGGTCTCATTAGATTTGAAGGAGCATGCCAAGTTGTACCATATCCAATTTTCCCATGTTGTCCATTTTGCGCGTCGACCTTTTTGAATTTTGTTGTAAAATGCTATATTTTACGAATAAATTGACATATCATTACGAAACTCGGTATGTACCTTCAGCACCATGCCCTGAAAGTGCTCAAAAAGTTTGGAGGCAGCGCCACATTGTGGTCAAAAGTTATAAAGAAATTCAGAAAAAGGATTAGCCTATTGTAATGAAACTGGTCTTGATATATTCCTTGGATAATGCCGAGAACATCGATACCAATTATGTCAGAATTGGAATAACTTCCTGTTCGCCATTTTGATTTATGTTGAAAACCTACTTTTGCGTACTCCCCCTAGACCATTACTCTGATTTTCACAAAATTTGGCTCGGATCATCTTCAGACTGTGCTGACAAAAAATCATTGATTTTGTGTCGATGAACAGTATGAAACGGTTATCGTTTAGTGCATCAACAAATTTGCTGAAAAGACGCCAAACTGCATCTGAGGCTGTATCTCTGCAAAGCTTTGACATATTTGCACTAAACTTTGTATGTGCCATTGATACCTCACTCATTCATTAACCTTAAATTATTAAATTTCCAAAAATGCTAATAATTATTGATTGCATTAGCCTATTATAATGAAACTGGTTTAAAAAAATTCAATATTTTGAATATTTTGAATAAAAAAAAATATTTTGATTATTGTAGAAATTCTACTTTTTCAAACTCCTCATAGACCGTTGGTCGGATTTTCACCAAATTTGACTCAGATCATCTTCAGACTATGCTGACAAAAAGTTATGGATTTCGTGTCGATATTCGAAACCGTTTTCATTTAACGCATCAACGAATTTGCTGAAAAGATGCCAAAGCGCATCTGAAGCTGTATCTCTGCAAAGCTTTGAGATATTTGCACCAAATTTTGTATGTGGCATTACCACCTCACACTGATTACACCACATCAATTTGGTAACAGCGCCACCTATCGGTCAAGAGTAATAAACCATTCATTAACTATCAATTATAAAACGTCCAAAAATGCTAATAACTGTAGGTAGCATTAGCCTATTGTAATAAAATTAGTCTCAAAATATTTCTTGGGTCATGCTGACAACATAGATACCAATTATGCCACAGTTGGCCAAACTTCCTGTCCGCCATTTTGGTTTATTTTGAAAACCTACTTTTTCGAACTAGTCCTAGACCGTTCGTCTGATTTTCACCAAAATCGAGTCAGATCATCTTCAGACTGTGCTGACAAAAAGTTATGGATTTCATGTAGATAGATGAAACCGCTGTCATACAGCGCCTCTACAAACTTTAGGCTTGAGGCCAAAATTACTTTGAGGCTTTATCTATGCTAAGCTTTGACATAATGACACCAAACTTTGAGTGTGCCTTTGTCACCTCACACTAAACACACCACATCGATTTGATAACAGCGCCACCTATTGGTCAAACGTAGTAAGCCATTAAATCATATCAGTAGGCGTTCTACATAATTTTTACGTCATTTTGACTAAAATCAATCTAAAATGGCTTCTTTTTACTTATTGTTGCAGTTAGTCTGCTGTTCCTGCCATCCTTAGCTCCTCATTTCCCCTTTGAATGCTTGGCCCCATAATTGCTATATTTTTTATTATTATTATTTTGAGGCTTTTGGACATTTTTCAATCTACAATAGCATGCAGGGATGAATTATGCACAGATCAGCCATGTTTTACGTAAGTAAACAGGGCAGTTTTGATTTCATGCTCAATTTAGTGTATGCTAAACTGTAGTGATGTTGTACATGTCTGTGTCGTCATAGCAACAGTGTAGGTGGTTGTATGACATGCAAGTATAGAAGCAGGTGTGGCCTGCCGCAGTGTCTGAGTGTGTGTGTGTGTGTGTGTGTGTGTGTGTGTGTGTGTGCACACACAAGAGAATGATGCCTGTGTGAGTGTGTTTGCAAACCCAGGAGAGACATAAACAATGAGAGGCAGAGAGGTGGACAGAGAGAAATATGATGAGAGGCAGGTGGGTTTGCTCGTTGTGCAGGTCAGGGTGGATCTTCATCTCATTTCTGTTCTTCCTCACATACTCAACCACAGCTACTGGAACTAAACTCCTGCTGCTGAATGTGTGTGCTTACAGACGTGTGAATTAATGTATTAAAAAGTGGCTTTTGTGTTATGCTCTGACGCACACACTTCTGCTGGTCTTAGCAATTAGCTAAATAGTATCTGAAAACACAGTGAGCTGCCTACCTACCAAGCATATTTGAACATTTAATTAGAACAATAATGTTTTTAGAGATTCACCAATGTGAGAACTCAAAGAAGCACTTTGTTTTACATGACATGTGTATTAAACCGGAAAAACTATTTCTTCTCAGGGAGTATCTGGAGGTATCCAGAGGTTGCATAACATCCCTACATCTATTAAAATGTCTACTAAGAAGCACAGATGTGCCATTGCCAATGATATCCCACAATCCTGTGTGTTTGACGGTTGGTAGAAAGAATGGTTCTGGGCACAGTTGCATTTAAAGGATTAGTTCACTTTCAGAATAAAGATTTCATCAAATGTCATCCAAGATATTCATGTCTTTCTTTCTTTCTTTCTCCAGTCGAAAACAAAGGTTTTTGAGGAAAACATTCCAGGATTTTTCTTCATATAGGAACTTTATTGAGGATGAATGGGTTGAAAGGTTGAAATTGCAATTTTAATGCAGCTTCAAATGGCTTTTCATGATCCCAGATGAGGAATAAGGGTATTATCTAGTGAAGCAATTATAAGGAATTGTTTTATTTTGGAAGTGGAGTTATTATTTAAGCCAGTGGTCTTTGGTTTTGACACAATCAAGAACCTTATTGTGTGTAAAATGTGGTTAAGAATATGCTTAAAACGCTTCAAGTATATCCATATATTTCTATTCTATCCTGTTTTTATTTTCATGGATGTGATATACTTGTGTTCAGATGTTTGGGGTCATTATACATTTTTTACATTCACCAAGGCTGCATTTATCGATCAAAAAATACAGTAAACAGTGTGTATATATATATGTGACCCAACAAAACCAGTCTTAAGTCGCTGGGGTATATTTGTAGCAATAGCCAAAAATACATTGCATGGGTCAAAATTATTGATTTTTCTTTTATGCCAAAAATCATTTTTTGTAAAATTCCTACTGTAAATATATCAAAATGTAATTTTTGATTAGTAATATGCATTGTTAAGAACCTAATTTGGACAACTTTAAAGGTGATTTTCTCAGTATTTAAATTTTTTTGCACCCTCAGACTCCAGATTTTCAAATAGATGTATCTCGGCCAAATATTGTCCTATCCTAACAAACCATACATCAATAGAAAGCTTATTTAGTGAGCTTTCATATGATGTATACAGCTCAGTTTTGTAAAATTTTACCTTATGACTGGTTTTGTGGTCCGGGGTCACATATATATATATATATATATATATATATATATATATATATATATATATATATATATATATATGCAATATTATTACAACTTAAATGTTTTTCGTTGTCACATGATCTTTCAGAAATCATTTAAATAATCATTTGAATCATTAAAAAATTCTGCTCAGAATTCATTTTTATTTGTTATTACTGTTAAAATCAGTTTGCTGCTTTGTGGAAACAATGATGCATTTTTTCAGAGTTTTCTTTTATGAATAGAAAGTGCAGCATTTTTCAAATTGATTGATGCTTTTACCTTTTACCTCTGTATTTTCACATTCTTCAAAATTAAATTAATTTTCAGTGGAGAACATCCTTTATTTTATTTTACTGTATTTTATTTTATTTATGGTCTCAAACCAAAAGCATGACCCCTCACATGCTGTACCATTTTATTTTATCCCTCACATACTGAAAACATTTTACTTCTGTACTTTGACATTCTTTGAAATGAGGTTGAATGTAAATATATATTATATATGTATTTAGTTTTATAAATAATTTCATTTAATTTCATGAAAAAAATAGTTAAAAATAGTTTAAATCTTCTATCTTTTTTCTATTTTTCAGAGTTTTCTTTTATGAATAGAAAATTCAGCATTTATTCGAAATAGAAATCTTTTGCAGCAACATAAACGTCTTTACTGTCACTTTTGATCATTTTAATGCACCCTTGGTAGTAAAAAGTATTAATTTCTTTTAAAACAACAGCTCATATGAGCATAACTCATTACTCTTTCCCTTCTGTCTCTCTTTCATTCTTTTAGCAGCCACATTACTGGAGTTTTAAGGTAAGACATCTCTCCCTCTCCAGATGTATGTGCATGCATGTTTATCTGTGTTTCTGCATGTTTGTCTGGTTAATGATCCTCAAGGAAAACTTCAGATGCAAAGCATCCACACAGTGCAATAAAACTAAACAATGCATGACACAAAATGGCTTTGAATGAATGAAATGTATGAATACATTAGCTGATAATGGTCTACTGTATGAATGGTGAAGCGCTGGTCTTGCACAGTGCCTCAAAGGGAGTTACATTTAACCATAAAGTGCACACAATGTGTTCTGAAGGTACATACTGGGATAATCCAGTGGTTCCATATATGGCAAATGGTTTAATTATAGCATTTCCTGGAAATCCACCTTCAAGACAAACTCCTCCACTAGGTTCTAGTGCAGTGACTCACCTCCTTTGTAAATGCAGCCTACGACATGGGAGTCATCAAGGGACTTCTGCAGGTCTTTGAGATGTGAGAAGTGAAAGCAACTAGTCTGTATCGCCTAGGGGTGCTTGGGACACCTATCTTTGGCACTAGGACAATGCTGGAACTCCTCCAGAGCTGAGATATCTTTCACAGGATCAGGAGAGAGAGAGGGGACAGGTGTTAAAGAAGCCTACAGAGCATCCCGAGGCCGATTTGGTCAAGCCGCACAGCCTTAATCATCTACTTTAACTCCCTGGAGTGCTGAACGTGACAAACCTGTGATCTGAAGTGTTACAGAGATCCTTTAGAGCAAGAAACTTGCCCTCAGCTTTTCTTCGGGTCTGTTTTGTGGCTCTGTTCTCGCATGCTGGATAATCCTTTGGATGAAAAGCATTTTTCAGATGGCGAATAAAATGGATCAGATTTCTGAATCGAAACCAGGAACATTTTCTTGTTTGGTGGTCAAAATATCTTTGAAATCTCACATGTTTATTATTATATATAAATTATAAAATGGTGACAACACCTATTTGCTTCATATATGCCTAATATTATTAGAATTAATAATTTTATTATGTTTACTAACCCTTGCTGGTTTTAATACTATTTACCAAAAATTACACTATACAGAATCATTATCACACAAAATACAGTTTAGGTCAAAAGTTTACACCCCCCTTTCAGAATATGCAAAATGTTTATTGTTTTACCAAAATCAGAGGAATCATAAAATGCATGTTACTGTTTATTTAGTACCTGAATAAGATATTTCACATAAAAGATGTTTACATACAGTATAGTCTACAAGAGAAAATAATAGTTGAATTTATAAAAGACGACCCGGTTCTTGATGCATCGTTTTTTCTTCTGGAGCATCAGTGAGCACTTGAACCTTGTGTAATAGTTGCATATGAGTCCCTCAGTTGTCCTCAGTGCGAAAAGATGGATCTCAAAATTGTTGGAAAGAGAGAGTGAAATATTAGGCTAATATCTTAATTAAGACTGCGCATACATATATTTTCCACCTATTAACTTTAGTTTGTCAAAATATTGCACCCTTTCCTGCTTACTACGTCCTTCTCTATATGATTTAGCAGCTTCCACATGTTTTTCCATGGTTCAGACAGCATAAATTAGCAGAACAATTTATGCGGTAGTACATTAAGCGTGCAATAGATGCTGTTGTTTACATCCGAGTATCACAAATATGGCCGCACATCCGGGTAACTGACCAAATCGTGACTATTATATTTGCTAAAGGTGGAACTTTCGAGAATGTTTAAAACTGTTAGCAAAGCAATCCAATGCACTGTTCAGCCCATGTTATATGGTACAAACAAACAGTATATATTTTTTAATTTAACAAGAATAGTTAGTGACTGTGTCATTACCTAGAAGCTTGAAACCGATAACAGTGTCTCTGTAGATAACTTATGATAATGATGCTCTGCCAGGGTTGCCAGGTCTGTGTAACAAAAACAACTCAACTGCCACTCAAAAATATTTCAATCGCGTTCCATGTCAAATTGGCTTTCAAAATCGTTCCAAAGAGCTTCATACCAGTCTAAATCGCGCACCTGGAAGGGGGATGAGCTTCAACCGCAGACAAAACAAAATGTAAGCCCAGTAACACTTGCGCGAAAAAACGCAGACTTGGCAACACTCTCCTTAGTTCTTCATGGCTGAAGAAGCGGCAATCTCGCAGCGTCCTCTTTTGGTTAAATTAATCCTTGTACGTTTTCTCTGGTAACTACTGTAACGGCAGTGTAGGTCATTTGTTATAAAATATTTTTATATAAACGTAGGGTAGAGTGGGGGAAAACGCCCCCCTGGGGTAAAACGCCCCCCCACCTGTTTTTGCCAAAATAACCACTAGAGAAAGTCAATATACATTTTCACTGTTGCTATGCACTACATTGACAACGGGGATAAACAAATATCCTTGGAGAAGCTGAAACCAGCGACGTGTTTTAAGAGAAGAGGATTACGGGGTAAATGCTATAATTTTCTGATATTAGTAAACAAGTGTTTAAGAGAATATAGTTCTGTAGGATACCACAGTGATGTATGATACATGAAAAGTGAAGTGTGTAGTTTGAGAGGATATGTTATTTATAAGGAATATAATTGTCTTTTAAAAATTATAAAACAATTTAAAAAAGACATAGCTTGTGGGGTAAAACGCCCCCTACGCTGAGGGGTAAAACGCCCCCCAGAGGGCACGGTTTATCTCTATCATAATTACTATGATAACATATTTCTATCTATCAAATTTTTTGTTTTACACTTAATGCAGTATAACTAGGTGGTGAAATCAAAATAAAATAAAAATACCTCAACATATTTGTTTGCATGGCTTAGTTATATGTATAAATATAAATGTTAAAAAATTTGGATATTTTGGACATTCCTCAAATGAATATAAATATATATACATGTTGATACATTACTTGCCTTTTACTTTTAGAGATTAAAAACTACAGTCTGTTAATTTTGCTGTTGATCTATGAAGCAAACTGGTTGGTAAGAAAGGGGGCATTTTACCCCACTGCTGGGGCAAAACGCCCCCTTTGTACAAAAAAATGTTCCGTCAAAATACTAATTAATTATGAAGGCTGAGCAATTTTAATATTTGGTGAATAACTTCTGCCATAGTCACTCAAAACCAGGATGGCAATTCTAGTCACATTTATGTTTTGTTACACTGTAATGTCACATTTTCCTTAAGGGGGGGCGTTTTCCCCCACTCTACCCTACTATAAAACGAGGACATTTCCGAAGACAGGAAACTAAAAGCCGCTTGGTTACCCTAAATTGGAAGCTCTTTGACAGCTTCTGGCATGTGGAAACGCACGGCTTGCTTTGGTTAAATTGGCCCCAGGTGTACCGATGAGCTGTGGGCATGCTGGACTACAAGAGAACCGTCCAACCGTACCAAAACAGGTACTTTCATTGCTGTTGGATTATCTCACATGCGTATATTATGTCTGAATATTAATAATGGATATCAATAATGAATAGATTATGTTAAAAAATTCAACAATTCATTATTAGTTGCCATTTACACACTTTATACAGGGCGATTAAAAATGCATTTATAGCTGGGACAGTTCTGCCCTGGAGGGTCCTGGAGTTAAGTGTCTCTCGCTCAAGGAGCCAGTCGTCGGGCCTCTACAGATTGCACTGTTGATCCCTGAATCCCTCTTCCCTCAATTGATTTCTGTTCACAAGTGTCCAATCCTGTTAAAGGTTAAAAAAAAATAAACGTCTATTATGCTCAGGGTAAAGAGGGTTTGGTCAGTTACCCGGAAGCATGGTGATACTTGGATGTAAACAACAGCATGGATTGCAGAGTTAATGTTCTGCTAATTTCTGCTGTTTAAACCACGAAAAAAACAACAACAACATGTGGATGCTGCTAAATCACATATAGATAGGCTTAGTAAGTAGGAAAGGGTGCATTATTTTGACATACTAAAGTTAATAGGTGGTTAGGACATGTACGAGCAGTAATAATGATTGGCCTAATATTTTACCTACCTGACCGGAAATGATAACGAACACAAAAGTTGTCAAGATTCTTGCCCTGGACAACCACAAATGCCTTTGTTCCTCAGTTTTTTTGCACTCTTCTTCTTGATTTGTTATAACTTTTGGCAGTCTGTAGTACTCCAAATGTTTTTCCTGGTCTGACCGATTAGTACAGCCCAGAACATCACAATAATTGTCCATTTTCAGCAGCAATAATAAAAAAAAAAATCAAGTTTCATTTGGTTCAGTGGCATTGTTTACGTTCAGTAAACTAATTGATCAAAAATACAGTAAAAACAGTAATAATCTTAAATATTATTGCAGTTTAAAATAGCTGTTTTCAATGTGAATATATTTTAAAACGTAATTTAATCCTGTTATGCAAAGCTGAATTTTCAGCATCATTACTCCAGTCTTTAGTGTCACATGAAAGTTCAGAAATCATTCTAAATGCTGATTTGATGCTCATTTCTGATTGCAAACTTTCTGATTGTGCTGCTTAGTATTTTAGTGGCAACCATAATGCTTTTTCGGGACTTTTTGATGAATAGAAATAATTTATTTTAGAATAAGAGCAACAAAACATTTTTGCAACAATTTAAGAGTCTGAATAGTTTGGATAAATGTAATGGATCCTGAATAGCATATGTGAGCATTATGGGGGATAATTAGAGCGTAACAAAGTTTTTCAGTCTTTCTGTTTCTTTTGCTCTCAGTAAATAATACATAATACTAAATAAAGAATTGTTTTGTCGTGAAGCTTGCATAAACTTAAAACATTGACTAAAATACAATAAAATATAGAACTTAATTTAAAATTAATATGATATAAAACTAGTGCATGTCTTGTTTTCTTTCGGTCATACACACAAAAAAAAAGTAAAAAATCAGATGTGCAGCGTGTAATACTTTCATTTATCAAGGATTCATTAAATTGATAAAGTGACAGTAAAGACATTTCTGTTTCAAATAAATGCTATTTTCTTTCTAACTTTCTGTTCTAATTGTATATTTGAATAATAATCGTAAATGTTTCTTGAGCAGCAAATCAGCATATTAGAATGATTTCTGAAGGATCATGTGGCACTGAAGACTGGAGTAATGATGCTGAAAATGTAGCTTTGATCACAGGAATAAATTACATCTACATACAGTTGAGGTCAAAAGTTTAGATACACCTTAGATACACCCAAAATAAGAGGGATCACATAAAATGCATAGTTTTTTATTTCATATTGGCCTAAATACAATATTTCACATAAATTACGTTTACAGATACACCACAAGAGGAAATAATAGTTGCATTTATGAAAATGACCTTGTTCAAAGGTTTACATACACTTGATTCTTAATACTGTGTTGTTACCTGAATGATCCACAGCTGTGTTTTTGTTTGTTTGTTTAGTGATAGTTGTTCATGATTGCCTTGTTTGTTCTGAACAGTTTTCAACCCCCAGATCTTAATGCATTGTTTTTCCTTCTGGAGCATCAGTGAGCATTTGAACCTTCTGTAATAGTTGTATATTAATCCCTCAGTTGTCCTCAGTGTGAAAAGATGGATCTCAAAATCATAGTCATTGTTGGAAAAGGTTCAAATACACAAAAATGCTGAAAAACAAAAGAATTTGTGAGACCTGAAGGATTTTTCTGAAGAACAGCAGGACAAGCAAGGGACTCAGTAACAGCTATTATTTTCTCTTGTGGACTATATTTGTTTTTGTTTTTTATGTGGAATATCTTATTCAGGTCAGTACTAAATAAAAAGTAGCATGCATTTTGTATGATCCCTCTTATTTTGGTAAAATAATTAACATTTTGTAGATTCTGCAAAATTTTGACCTCAACTGTATATTCACTTACTGTAATTTTTGTTTGTTTCCATCACATATTGAAACGATTGACTCTAGACTTTCACATCTATATATTAAATCAAGTCCCTACAGCTCTCTAGTGCTGTGAATCATTGCCCGAGATGTCAGTCCTGGATTAACTTTTTCCTTCCCTGAACAATCGATCAGCAGCCTTTGTGACCGAGGTGAACAATTTTGCATCTGTATGACAGCTGGATCAATATTACAAGGACTGAGTTCCTTGAGTTCCTTGACTTCCTTCTGGATGCTGTCTATGAATCTCAGTTTCCAGGAAAAGTCTGTGCTGTAACTGTCTGTGCGGAGCTCAGATGTGTGACACCAGGCGTGTGGTGTGAGGTGTTCTCACTGAACCGTACGAGTGACACTACACGGAGCTGTCTCTGCAGACGCACACACGGGCCTGTCACTGACTAACCGTTCGAGTCTAAAGAGAGTTCAGGAAGGACTCATGGAAGCAGGCAGTCATGACGGGTTAAGAGATGCTGGATGACTGTGCACCTGGAAAGCCATCGTGTTTTTGTCAGGAGCACATAACCAAATACTCTAAACGACAGTGACATTTCTTGTCCAGTTAATAAGATGCACTTTTTATTGTCTTGACAGAATTGTGTGTGTGTCAGGGTTATTATAGGTAAAAAATACCTGCAAAAATTAAAATGAAAAATTTACCTGAAATAAAATATAAAATATTTTATATAAAAATAATTTATAAGTTCATAAAACCCTTTTTATTTAACTTAATGCACTAAAATAAACTAAACTAAAACAGAAATAAAATTTATAGAAGTTTTTATAGAAATTCAAAAACTAATAAAAATAACAGAACTGCTGTGTGTTAGGGTTATTATAATTACAAAAACTAAAATTAAAACAAAACAAAAATTACTTTGTCACTAAAATAAAATAAAACTTTACAATATTAAACTTATTTTATTTCAGCTTGTTGCCAAGGCAGTATTTCTCATTTTTATGCAGTTCAGTTTGATGAAAAAAAAAACTAAAACTAAAACTGAAATAAAAATTGATATAATCTGTATAGAAATTAAAACTAATAAAAATAACAGAGTTTCTTATGGTTATTTAAGTTAGCTAAAATTAAAATTAAAGCCACCAAAAAGAAGTTAAAATCAATTTTGTTACTTAAGAATTAAATACATTCTCACTAAAGTAAATTAAAATATAAAATCTTAAACTAATTTTATTTCAACAAATTGCCAAAGCAATTTCTTATCACACTTAAAAGCATTTCTCAAGTTTAGCTTGTTCTAAAATAACTAAAACTCAAATACAAATCAATAAATATTATGTAACGAATATGTCAGGGTTATTATAATTAATAAAAAAACTTAAAACAAAAGTGTTATTTGAAATAAAATATACTTTAACTGAAATAAAATACAAAAAAGCCTTAATATATATTAATATATACTACTGCAACGAGTGTTTTTGAATGGAAAAAAGACTTATAACTGATATAAAATATAAAAACCCTTAATGTTTTATTTCAGGTACAGCATTTTTCATTGTCATTTAGTGTAATTTGATACTAAAATAACTAATAAATATATATATATATATAAATATAGTGAGATATAGTATAGAGTAAAATTATTCAATTTGTCAATATTTGACCTTTTTAAAAAAAAATAACTGACAGAACCACACAACACAATTACACATTTTTTTACTAAAATTAAAATGAATACAGAATATATAAAAATAACAAAATAAGATATAAAACTAAATAAATAATAATATAAAGAAAAATAAGTCAAAATAATAATAAAAATGATATAATAGTATCTCAATGATACCCAAATAACTATAATGTGTGTGTGTATTTACATATAACTCAAAAAAAAAAAAAAATCACAGATTTACATACATGTACTCTTTACATGCTCCATTGTTGTTGTCAATTCAATGGCAAAGCTCTCTGGCCACACTTCTCAATCAATAAGCGCTGTCGTGTTGATGCTGTCATGCTAATTAATGTATTTATTAAGGGGAAATGAGGTTAATTCACACTTATTGTGAAGCCATTAACCTGCAGCCCTAGAGACAGATGCCAGAATCAATGGTGCTGAGACTTCTGCATGGCAATTCTCACTATAACATACATATATTGCCAAACTATTCACTTTAATTGCTTTGTAAATAGATGTTTGAAACTTGCAGCACATTCCTGATTACATCTCTCACTAGAACGGTATTCCAGGACTGTTAACACCCGTGGAATTTGGCACAGAGGGCCACAGCTGCAAACATCTGTCCTGTCTGTCAAGGCTTCACGCATTCCGATTGGCTAGAATGCATGTCAATCAAAACGTATCAGCCAATCAGAGGTGCAGGAAACTGTACAGTCATGTCAAGATTTTTAAGACTGCACAGTTTCTCTGTAATGCATTTCCACATCTCTGACATTCACATGTGCTGTATTTAAAGAGATTTAAAGAAAGCAGAAAGTGCCGTATTGGTGTGAGTAGAAACAATTTCTCTTGAAAATGCTTTTTGACTTATTTAGAAAACTTCTGAAATTTCAAACTTTTGTATTTTGTTACTTTAGTTTAGCTCTAAATCAGGTTCTTTGTTGCTTGAAAACCCATTGGTTTCTAAAAAAATGTATGTGTATATGCGTATATTAGGGGTCTACCGATATGTGTTTTTCAGGGCCGATGCTGATATCAATTATTACAGATCAAGTAGACCGATAATCAATATTTTGAACCTATATATATTTTTGGTGTAAAAATGAAAATTAATGCCAAAATTAAGAATAACAAGGACTCTGACAAAAATAGTATAAAGAAAAACCCATTTATTGAAATTGAAAGAAATTAACAATTTTAATTAACAAGGATGCATAAAAATGGACAGAAAATGAGTAGAAAAACTAAAACAGTATTTTCTTGTAAAATGTATTTTTGTTTCCAACTTTGAATTTTTTTTTTTTCGATTGTGTATATAAATACATAAAGCACAATCCATTTTTAGAAAATGTATGTTTTTATTCAATAAGGATGCATTAACTTGCTGAAAATTGACAGAAATTAAGTAAAAGAATTGAAATGGTGTTTTCTTGTAAAATGTACAGTCGTGGCCAAAAGTTGAGAATGACACAAATATTAGTTTTCACAAAGTTTGCTGCTAAACTGCTTTTAGATCTTTGTTTCAGTTGTTTCTGTGATGTACTGAAATATAATTACAAGCACTTCATACGTTTCAAAGGCTTTTATCAACAATTACATGACATTTATACAAAGAGTCAGTATTTGCAGTGTTGGCCCTTCTTTTTCAGGACCTCTGCAATTCGACTGGGCATGCTCTCAATCAACTTCTGGGCCAAATCCTGACTGATAGCAACCCATTCTTTCATAATCACTTCTTGGAGTTTGTCAGAATTAGTGGGTTTTTGTTTGTCCACCCGCCTCTTGAGGATTGACCACAAGTTCTCAATGGGATTAAGATCTGGGGAGTTTCCAGGCCATGGACCCAAAATTTCAACGTTTTGGTCCCCGAGCCACTTAGTTATCACTTTTGCCTTACGGCACGGTGCTCCATCGTGCTGGAAAATGCATTGTTCTTCACCAAACTGTTGTTGGATTGTTGGAAGAAGTTGCTGTTGGAGGGTGTTTTGGTGCCATTCTTTATTCATGGCTGTGTTTTTGGGCAAAATTGTGAGTGAGCCCACTCCCTTGGATGAGAAGCAACCCCACACATGAATGGTCTCAGGATGCTTTACTGTTGGCATGACACAGGACTGATGGTAGCGCTCACCTTTTCTTCTCTGGACAAGTCTTTTTCCAGATGCCCCAAACAATCGGAAAGAGGCTTCATCGGAGAATATGACTTTGCCCCAGTCCTCAGCAGTCCATTCGCCATACTTTTTGCAGAAGATCAATCTGTCCATGATGTTTTTTTTTGGAGAGAAGTGGCTTCTTTGCTGCCCTTCTTGACACCAGGCCATCTTCCAAAAGTCTTGGCCTCACTGTGATGCAGATGCGCTCACACCTGCCTGCTGCCATTCCTGAGCAAGCTCTGCACTGGTGGCACTCCGATCCCGCAGCTGAATCCTCTTTAGGAGACCATCCTGGCGCTTGCTGGACTTTCTTGGATGCCCTGAAGCCTTCTTAACAAGAATTGAACCTCTTTCCTTGAAGTTCTTGATGATCCTATAAATTGTTGATTTAGGTGCAATCTTAGTAGCCACAATATCCTTGTCTGTGAAGCCATTTTTATGCAATGCAATGATGGCTGCATGCATTTCTTTGCAGGTCACCATGGTTAACAATGGAACAACAATGATTTCAAGCATCACCCTCCTTTTAACATGTCAAGTCTGCCATTCTAACCCAATCAGCCTGACGTAATGATCTCCAGCCTTGTGCTCATTAACATTCTCACCTGAGTTAACAAGACGATTACTGAAATGATCTCAGCAGGTCCTTTAATGACAGCAAAGAAAGTTTTTTTTGGGATTAAGTTAATTTTCATGGCAAAGAAGGACTATGCAATTCATCTGATCACTCTTCATAACATTCTGGAGTATATGCAAATTGCTATTATAAAAACTTAAGCAGCAACTTTTCCAATTTCCAATATTTATGTAATTCTCAAAACTTTTGGCCACGACTGTACTTCAGTAATCTGTGCTTACAACTTAGAAAAAAATGTATTTGACTTTGCATATAAAATTATAAAGAAAAATCCATTTTGAATTTAAAATCAAAAGAAATGAATGCTTTATTCAACAAGGATGCATTCACAAATCAATGAAAATCTATCTAAATGTATATTTCAAATAAATGCTGCTCTTTTAAACTTTCTATTTATCAAATCATTCTGAAATAGTGTTTTGCAGAAAAATTTAAATAAGCACTACTATATTCAACACTGATACTAACAAGAAATGTTTCTATTACCTTACATATAGAAATGTGTGCATATGTATATGTTAAAGGTATATTAAAACAGAAAACTAAAAAATATAAATATAAAATCTTACCTCTAAAAATAAACAGAAATACAAATATATATTCATATGACAACACGAGAGAAAAGCTAAATTGGAAAATCAGCATGAATTTGAGGATGTCTGATATATGCTTTGTCTTCTTTCGCTTCAGTGACAGCAGCAGTGGAGCTGACATGATCATGTTATCAGCATGATTTGAGAATGTTTTACCCTGCATGGGTTTCCTTTCACCACTTTGGAGACACACACACTCACTCAAACACACACGCATCCTAATTCTCCCTAGACGCTCTTTTGCCTTCCCATCACAGAGGTTTCATTACCCTTGCAAAACTGCTACTTCTGCAATACGGGCAATTAGAGAGGGTTCCCTCCCTCCCTCCGCTCAGAGACTCACGCACACTTATCCGTCTGTCTCTGTCTGTCTCCGTCTGTCTCCTGCAGGCGCGAACTCCACGCGGCGCTGCGGGGTTGCAGCAGCAGCACTCGCTGGGTGAGCAGGTAGGAGGGCGACTGTGCTACGCTTCTGCCGAGAGTTTGGAAAGCATGGCCGACGCAGAGCTGCCGCTGGGCTTCAGTCGCTCCAACATCCTCAGACAGAGTCTTCCACTGGCACGATCGCCTAGTCAGGCCAAACTGAGAGCGCCAGGTATAACACATCTGCACTTTTGTGACATTTTATTTCCATTTTTAATGTTAGCCAAGCTTTCGTGCACCATTTATTTATTTAGACCTTTTTGGCACTCTCTATCTGACCTGGCTTTGTTGCACTTGAACCTTTTATTCTTCTACCGTATAGATAAATTACCTCTGTTTTGATTGGCTTACCTCCATATTTGGCTTAGTTTACAATTATGGTTCTTCCTGAGGATACTGGAGATAGCTTTTGGCATGTAAATATTTCTATGTTTATGTATTTAGAAAGTAATATTTAAACAAGTTTATTAAATTAGGTGTGTCAGATTTTTAAAATGTAGATTTATTAAATTAGATTATAAAATGAGTCCAGTTAGTGGTACAAATTGCTTTGCTGTTTACCAAACTGAATGGTTTAAAACCTTTAAATATTGTCGACTAAGTATATTTTATTCTTTTATATATTTTAGAGTCTCTTAAGCTCCCCAAGGCTGTATTTATTTGATCAGAAATGCAGTAAAAACAATATTTTGAAATATTTTTCTTATTTACAATAGCACTTTTTATTTTAAATATATTTTAAAATGTAATTTATTGTGATTCAAAGCTGAATTTTCAGCATCATTACTCCATGATCCTTCAGAAATTATGCTGATTTGCTGCTCAAGAAACATTTATTATTATTATTATTATAAATATTACGCTGTTTTATATTTTTGTGGAAACCCACATACTAGACCATTTAAAAAGAAAAAGAAAAAGTTATAAAAATCACAAAAACTTTAAATAAAATGAAAATGAAAATGGAATATACATATTTTATACTCATAATTTACTACCATTCTCAAAGTCTCTTATGCTTACCAAGGCTGCATTTGATTAAAAATACAGTAAAAACAATATTTTTGTAAATATTTTTCTTATAATTTTTTTATTATGAATATATTTCAAAATGTAATTTATTCTTGTGATGCAAAGCTGAATTTTCAGCATCATTACTATAGTCTGCAGTGTCACATGATCTTTCAGAAATCATTCTGATATGCTGTTTTTCTGCTTGCTCAGGAAACATTTCTTATTAATATGAATATTAAATATTGTGGTGCTTCATATTTTTGTGGAATCCATGATACTAGACATTTTAAAAAGAAGAAAAAAGACAAAATTACGCTGAAGTTCAGAAGTCAAAATATATAATATATACATTAAATAATTTTCTTGCGCTTTTGCCCAATTTAATCTATCTTTGAGAAATAAAATTATTTATTATTTGTATAAAATTATTTGTTAATTCTTTTTTTCAGGAAGTATGCAAATTGGTAAAAAATATATATTGTTATTTATTATTATTATTATTATTATTATTATTATTATTATAAAATGATTACTATTATTAGTTTAATTTTTTAAAAATGATGGGAATTTTTAAATATAATATAAATTCACCAAAAAATAAGGTGATTCATATTTGTTTACTTTAAAAACAAAGTAATATATATTTTCTTGTATGCATGAAATTTATGAAATATAATAACCAGTAAGATTTTTATTTATTTATTATTTTTTGGATAATAATAATAATAATATATGTTTCTTAAACAGCAAATCAGCATATTAGAATGATTTCTGTAGGATCATGTGACACTGAAGACTGGAAAATTCAGCTTTGCATCACAGGAATAAATTATAAATTAAAAACAGTTATTTGAAATTGTAATAACTTTTCACAATATTACTATTTGTACTGTATTTTCGATCAAATAAACACAGCCTTGGTGAGCATAATAGACTTTAAAGCATTAAAAAAGTCATTAAAAACCTTACCAACCCTTTTCTTTTAAATCGTTTAGCCCAATTAAATCTAAAGCGAAACCTTTAACCATCATCTTACCTTAAAAGCAAAGTAATATATATTGTCTTGTATCTATGAAATGTACAAAATATACATTTTTTCCCATTACATAAGAAAACATATACTACCAATCAAAAGTTTTGGCTTCAGTAAGAATTTATTTATTTATTTGGAAATTAATGCATTTGTTTTTTTTTAGCAAGAATGCTTAAAATTTATAAATATTTTAGGTTATTTATTATTATTATTAAATTATAATTTGTTTAATAAAAAAAAAAAGGAAATTTGTCATAAAAGTCAAATGCAACTGAAAAAAATATACTTAATGCAGTTTAAGTGAAGCGTCTACTCTACATAAACATAGGTTTATTTCCGTGCATGAGTCAATTTTGCAGCTTATTTTCAATAAATGTTCTGGGGGAATCAAGGAAGGAGTTTATTCACTCTTAGCAGTTATGCAACCATTGAGACTGAGTCTGACAAAATCAATTATATACAGTTAGTTCTGGTTCACTAATTTGATTCGACAAGCGGCGTTCAATATTTTGTGTAGCTGCAAGAGAATGTTGCACTGTTTGTATCACTCCGCTTTTTTACCGTTTTACTGTTGTATTGCACATCAATCAGATGTCAACTAAACCAATTTTCTGTTTTTCTAGCGGTGCTGTTTTTGCAGTTTGGTGACGAGACGCGGCGGGTGCACATCACTCATGAGCTGACCAGCATGGAGACGCTTCACGCGCTCATCGTGCACATGTTCCCTCAGAAACTGACGATGGGTGCGTTGCGTTCGCCCGGCACGGCGCTCCTCATCAAAGACGAGGCTCGCAACATCTTCTACGAGCTGGAGGACCCTCGTGACATCCACGACCGATGTCTGATCAAGATCTACTGCAGAGAGGCTCCGATGCGAGAGACACACTACAATGCACAGCACACAGCCCACCCTGTACACCACGCACACATCGCCAATGGAGACCTGCGGGTGAGTAAACACATTTAATCATTTATGGCAAATAAAACAGCACAGTGTCAGTAACTAGTAACAAAAAAGAAACCATAACTGTTGTATTATTCCAATTGGTGGATATTTATTCATAAATTATTTAAAATAATAGTAATAAAATAATAATCGGATGATTATGAGCTCTTGTTTTTTGCCTTAAATTATACAGTAGTTCATACATTATATAAAATGTCTCTAATGTTTTACTGTAAAAGTACATGCATTATCACTTTGGATATACATTTTCTCCCTAAATTATAGTTTATACAAAGATAATTCATCCTTTTTAAAATACCATTTTTACACCTTTAACAGTAAAATACCATTTTGTTAAATATAATATAAAAATTCACTATAAATTGTAAGGTGTTTATGCTTTTTCTATACATAAAACTATTTTACCAATGTTTTACTTTAAAAGTCCATGCATTATATTTTAGATACACATTTTCTCCCTAAATTATTCATGCTTTTTACCATGAAATAAAAATTTTACCCTCTCTTACAGTAGTTAAATTTAATTAAATATAATATAAATTATATTATATATATATATATTATCCATAAAACATCATTTTACAAAATGTTCATGTATTGTAACTACATGTATTGTCATTTTAGATATGCCTTTTCTCCGTAAATTATAATTCATATTAAGATAATTCATGCTTTTTATCTTACAATAACATATTTGCACAATTTTACAATAAAATAACATTTTGTTAAATATAATATAAACACAGTATTGTGAATTTGTAAGGTGTTTCATACTTTTTATGTTATACATAAAACATAATTTGTTGTAAAAGTGTAAAATTGTAAAAAAAAAAAATCAATGTTCTGTTGTAAAAGTGCATGTATTGTCATTTTAGATATGCCTTCTCTTCATAAATAAATTTTAATTCAAACAAAGATAATTTATGCTTTTTTCACTCTTTCACAGTAAAATAACCATTTTTAAATCTAAAAATAAAAATAAATATTTTAGTTCAGCAGGGATGAATAAAATTGATTAACACTCTCATAAATTCATTTTTAAAATATTTAATGTTATGAAAAAAATTTGATATAAATGTTGTTTTTTCTAACTTTCTATTTCTATATCTTTATATCTTTATATCTCTATATATTGTTTTTAACATTGACGATAATAATAATAGATAAATAGTAGCAATGTTTCTTGAGCAGCAAATCAGAATATTAGAATGACTTCTGAAGAATCATGTGACACTGAAAAATGGAGTAATGATGTTGAAAATTCAGCTTTGCATCACAGAAATAAATGACATTTTAAAATATATTAAACTATAAAATTGTTATTTGAAATTGTAATAATTTTTCACAATATTACAGTTTTTACTGTATTTTTAATCAAATAAATGCAGCCTTGGTGAGCATAAGAGACTTTTCTAAAACATCAAACATCTTACCGACCTCATACTTTTAAACAGTTGTGTTCAGTTAAAGCTAAACTATTTCCAGGTTTCAAACATTGTTTTCTGACAATTTACAAGCACAGTTTCATCCTCTTCCTTCCTCAAATATATAGTGTGTGCAGGGGCGTAGCAGCCAATTTAAAGGTGGGGGGGACAGTATGGTCATGTGACCCAAAAGTGATGTTCATACAGTATAATACATTCTGTTTACAAGAGCAACAAGATTTGAAGCTCATGGCAGACGCCCAAGAGATTCGCGCTGTGATTGGCTAAATGTTACTTCACTCAAATCTAAGTAACAAATCAGAGACCAGGGGCGGAAATATTGGCGCTAGGTCAAAAAAAGTGCGGGGGACAGAATCACCTGTTTCTAAAAGTGAGGGGGACGTGTCCCCCCCTGTCCCCCCCGGTTGCTACGCCCCTGAGTGTGTGTAGGCCTAAATGACAGAAAAAACATGCAATAGCGCAGTTCTGTTCTGATGCCATAAATTTTTTGTCATATGTCAAGTGCGTTTAACTTCTCCCGACTTCTTCCTTTCTCCCGTTCTATCTCTCTCTTATTCTCCTCCAGAGAGAGCTGGTGTACACCTCGAGGGAATCGTCTCCCACGCGGCGTTTAAACACACTCCCGTCTTCCTCTCCTCCCTCCGGATCTCCGTCTCGCTCGCAATCACGTCTGTCTTACACGGGTGGCCGTCCGTCGTCTTACGCCGGTCCCCATCAGTCGCCTCAGCTCCACCCCTATCAGCAACACCACGCCCACCCAGGAGGCCACGCCCCTCAACAGCCCAGCCACGCCCACCCTGCTTATTGCCCCTCCCCAAGTGCCATTCTTGAACGGCGTGATGTGAAACCAGATGAGGAAATTACATCGTCTTCGAAAAGCGTTGTGTTGCTAAAAAACGAAGCGATATATGCGGACCCGTACGCACTCGTCCAAGATCCTCGTCTCAGCGTCGCCTCGCCGCAAGCTTTGGCGTACCGCCGCGGATCTGTGCGCTCTATTGGTGGATACCCCGCCGCGGCGTTGCAATGTGAGCTCGAAGGCGCTCTCTATAGGTCTGGTGGTCCCATATACGCTGATCCATATGCTACGATGGGTTTCCGGACCCTACCTCCGGCCTCGCCTCAAAAAATGTCTGACGGCAGGGATCCGTATGGGAGCCACCCCGGACGAGGGTCCCCTGGGAGACATGGGTTTCGGAAAGATGGCACTGTGTACGTAGAGAGTCCCAAGAATCGTCCAGGAGGACCACCTCTGGAGCAGATATGTATGCTAGGGGGCCCCGGAGGAGACGGAGGGCCGATGCCGGTGTACGGCTCAACATTACCTGGAAACGAAGAGACCAGGTGAGAACAGGTTTTCTCTTCTTAAAGGGACAGTTCACCTAAAAATTTAAATTGTGTCAATGTTTCCTTCCCTTATGTTGTTGCAGATTTTAATGAGGGTCTGTCTTCTGTTGAACGCAAAAGAAGATATTGAAAAATGTTGGTAGCTGAACAGTGACGATAGCCATTAACTTTCATAGTATTTTTTCCATTCTATGGAAGTCAATGGGTACCAATGGGTAGCATTCTTTAAAATATCTTCTTTTGTGATGAAGATTAAAATTTGGAACAACTTGTGTGTTTTATATTATATTATATTATATTATATTTAATATTTATATATATATATATATTTATAATTTTGTTGAATTTTTTTTATATCTGTAATTTAATTTAATTTGTAATTATAATTTGTTTTATGTATTATTGTCTATAACAAATGACATTATTTTATATTAAGTTAAATATATTTTATAATTTATAATGAATAAATCTGGTACATTATTTTTATTATATTTTTCATAACATTAATTTTTTTATTAATAATATTATATTTGATATTGTGAGAGAAGGTAAACATTTTGTAATGTTATAATATTATTTAATATTATATATATTTATTTTTTTATTATAATGTATAATAATTAGAAACATTTGTAGATATTTTATTTTTATATTTGTTATTTAATGTTTAGATTTATTTTAATTATGTATTATAATATATAATAAATACGGCATTCTTATTTAAAATATCTTTTGTGACAGATTAAAATTTGGAATAACTTGTGTGTTGTATATTATTATATTATATTATATTTAATATTTATATATATTTATATATTTTTAAATATTTTTATATTTGTAATTTAATATTCATATTTATTTTATGTATTATAGTCTATAATAAATGACATTATTTTATATTAATTTAAATATATTTTATAATTTATAATGAATAAATCTGATACATTATTTTTTATAATATGAATTTTATATATAATATTATATTTGATGTTGTGAGAGAATGTAAACATTTTGTAAAAATGTTTTGAGTTTTTTTGATAAATCCAACATATATTATATTATATTATATTATATTATATTATATTATATTATATTATAATGTTTCATATTATTTAATATTTAGATATTTTATTTTTTATATTTCTTATTTAATGTTTAGATTTATTTTAATTATGTGTTATAATCTATAATAAAATATGGCATTCTTAATATTTTAAATATATATTTGTATAAATATATTTTATAATAATTTATCAGGAATAAATCTTTTTTTATGTATTTTATTTAGTATTATTAGAGAATTTAAACATTTTAATAATATAAATATTTAGTGATTTTATTTTAAATAATTTTTGCATGAACTCTAAAGTTTTATTTATATATGTTTAATGGTATTTTCTATTTTTAGAGAGCGTATGGAGGCCATGGAGAAGCAGATCGCCAGTTTAACCGGACTAGTTCAGAGCGTTTTGACCCGAGGACCAGACAGCCCGTAAGAAATCTCAACTTCAGTCCAATACTGTTGAATATCACTATCTAATCTGAAACTTTTGAATGACTTTTGGAGTTTTCACCATCATTTTAATGCACATTAATAATGCACATCCCTGCAACTTATATAAGCATGTAAATGGAGTTTGTTCTCCATGTTTCCTGTGTTTGTCTTGCAGCGAGAAAGCAGAAACAGCAAGCGACTGCTCCGCACCAGAGAGTGAGTTCCATACAGTTTCAATGTGTGTAAATATGACTCAAGCATTTGTGGGAAACATTAAAAATATTATAGAGATTGTATTACATGGACTAACAAATCATCACAATCATTAAAAACCTAGTTGATGGTTGCCTGTAGTTTTGTCCATATGATTTAGAAACAATCAAAATGAATCTAATTAAACAAAGGCCCATCAAATTAATGCATGAGGCTTATGAGGTTAATGAAATAATCTTATTGACATGAAGTGAACACTAAGAGGTGACAGTGATATTCCAACAAAGCCCGAACTGTTTGTGCTTCAGAATAGCTGTTACTAAACTAATTATGTTCACAAGAACAATTGCGGAGTAGGCGTATCAATTAACAGGTCATTAAATGAGGGAATCATGCATGGTGGTAATAAGACGCGACTGTGTGCCGCACTGAAGGATGTTTGTCTAAATGATAGAAGCAGGCAGGCCAAGTCCTCCAGGACCGCAGTAAGATTCGTCTTAAAATGCTCGTTTGGATTGGTTTACATTAGCTAATGTTTGTGTTTTACGGCTGTAGTCCATGACTGACTTCATGATTTGAGTGTCAGTGATGTAAATTAACATGAACAGAAGTCTTGCTAATGCCGTAGACATATCACAGTGCTCTAGTTATGTAAGGTGTGCATGTTAATATTAAACATTCAAATTATATTCTATTATAATGGTAAATAATGTGTATTTATTTATTTTATTTATTTTAATATTTGTTATTTCCTATTTATATTTAAACATTTTGTTATAATTTATGATACATCTGCTTTATTTTTATTCTTATTTCTTATTACTTTTATTTTTTATGTTAAGTAATATATATTTACACATTTATTTAGATATTTTACTTATTTTTAAAGTAATTATTTAGGATTTATTTTAATGTATTTAGTGTTTATTAATAATTATAATTATTATTTTAAATGTATTAGTTCAATTCAGATTAATTAACTAATTAAATATTAATATAAAAATATATAATTATATGATATATATAAAAAATATTATATTTGGCTATTTTATGTATTTTTATATTTATTATTTAATATTTGTTTTAATTTAATTTATAGTGATTCATTTGACATTATTATTATTATTTTATAGCATGCGTTTTTATTGCAGTATTCAGTATTTATTATTTATATTAATGTGTTTATTATCATTTATAATTATTATTTGAAATATATTACTTCAAATAATTATTTATAATGAGTAATTATTATAAGTATTTATAATATTGTTTAAATAAATGTATTATTAATATTAAATGTTATTTATTATTTGTATTTAATTTGTATCTTTTATTATAAGGGGAAAAATATTTAAATTTTTATATTTATTTTGTAATATTTATTTTAATTTAATTTATTATTATTATTATTATTTTATAATATGTATTTTTGTTTATTTATTATTCTAATTTCTTGTGCACTAGTCATTATTTAGGATTTATATTAATAATGTGCTTATTGTAATTTATAATATATAATATACATACATACAATTATCTATGTTATGCATTTTTATATTAATATTTATTTTAATTTTATTTATAGTGATACATTTGACATTATTATTATAATTATTATTCTTTTATAATATGTATTTTTTATGTATTTGTTTATTTAATATAATGTCTTGTGCAGTAGTCAGTATTTGGGATTTATATTATTTTAAAATATTACTTAAAATAATATTATTTATATTGTTTAGGTTAATATAATATTAATATTTGTTGTTCTGTTTTGTATCTATTTTAAGAAATGTATTATATATATATGACTATGTTTATTTATTTGGCTATTTATTATTGTATGATTTATTTTAAGTTTCATTTCTAGTGATATATTTGACATTATTATTATTTTATAAAATGTATGTGTGTTTATTTATTTATTTATTTATTATAATTTCTTGTGCACTATTATGTATTATTTTTGGGGACAGTTAACTGGTGATATTTTATATTTCAGCTGGAAGGTTTAGAAAACAAAAAGGTATATTACTCTATGTCTGGTTGTCTGTCACTTCCTCGGTTTCCCCTACGTGTGTTGCATTACAGACTGTGTTGCATTGCGATTTGTGCATTGCAATTTCACGTCAGGAGTGTGTATACAATGTTTGTATTGAGGGATCTCAGATCCTGGAGTTTGGAAACCATCTGTTTATGTATATACAGTGTCTATAAAAAGCATTCACCTCCTTTGACTTTTGCATTTCATTCAATACGTATTAAGATTGCACAGCACTTTGTCTTAATAAATGACAAAATTGTGAGTTAAAAACATGATTCATGTAACAAAAGTCCAATGAGGAATGCTTTTATAGGCACTGGATATATATGTCTGTCCTATGGATTTCCCCCCGAATGTTTCTGTTCTATGGAAATTCCTACTAACACTTGAATGTCATTGTACTAGAATGTTTTGTCTTTTCCAGTTCTTTAAAGGATCTAATAAGGATATGAAAGTCTGTTTCTGAGATTATATAACAGTGTGAATGTATATGCAAACATAAGGGTCTGAATTTGAATGTATGTTGCATGAATATACAGCGTACTGTAGATGTCCTCGGTTGTGTTGGGCTTGTTTTTGGATGTGAGTCATAATTTACAAATCAAGACAAAGAATCAGATGCCTTTCGTTGTTCTTTTGTGGTTAATATGGAAATTAGACATTTTGAGAAAGATTTAAATGGATCAGCAGAATGACTAACAGGCTTGTGGATAATCAGATTTCATTATTACGCATTTGAAATGAAGTTGCATGTGTTTTTCTGTAAGTTTGATGTTTTATGTATGACTCTTGTTCCTGTGGATTGGTAGTGTCATCGCCGTCTGCTCCTCTGGCCCTGATGCCGCCTCCGCCTGCTGCAGTCTCTCAGCCAATAGCAATGTCCCGTTCACAAATGCAGCTGCATCTTTCTGACCTGCAGCAGCACACAGTCGAACTGCGCAAACAGCTCACACAACTGCGCCAGTTACAGGTTTGTGTGTGTGTGTGTGTGTGTGTGTGTGTGTGTGTGTGTGTTTTAAACACTGCTTTGTATTAAGATAGATAGATGGATAGATGGATTTTTTTCATTTATAATGTATATTAACTCTTTTATTAACTAAAATTATATTTTAATTCATTTTAATTATGTATATATTAATAAATTATAATAAATATTTTAATATTTATTTTTTATACTTATTTTAATTGTTTATGTATTGTAATGTGCTATTAATAATAATAATAATAATACATTTAAATATCTCTCAGTACTCTGACATTATATTGTATTTTTATTCATTGTAAGTGTTTTATTTAAAATTTATAATGAATTAATCTAACTGGAAATAGCTTTATTTACATGATTTTAATATTTGTTATTTAATATTTATTTTAATTATTTATGTATTAGAATTAATAATAATAATAATAATAATAATAATACATTATTTAAAATATATATGTTTGTAAGTCTTATGTAAGTTTTTAAAACTGCTGTTTAGATTTTTTTATTTATAATTATTATCACT
>NC_133384.1:33970117-33993392 GCF_049309525.1 Garra rufa
ATATATATATATATATATATATATATATATATATATATATATATATATATATATATATATATATATATATATATATATATATATATATAATATATATATATATATATATATTATATATATATATATATATATATATATATATATATATATATATATATATATATATATATATATATATATATATATATATATATATATATATATATATATATATTCATTTTAATATTTATATTTATTTTAATTATTTATAATAATATATTATTATTATTATTATTATAGTATACATTATATAGTAAATATATATTTGTAGTGAATAAATGTGACGTTGTTGATGTTTTATAATATGTATTTTTAGATATTTTATTTATTACAATTTATTGTTCACTAGTGTGTATTATTTTGGAGGCAGTTAACTGGTAATATTTCATATTTCAGCTGGTAGGCTTAGAAAACCATTTATATAACTTTTTTGCTCTGTATTTAATCTTATGCACGTGGGACTGAAATTTTGCTAAATATTGCTAGATGAATAGCAAAGCTTCTAGCTTCTGACATTTGAGTAAAATGATTATAAATAATGTCTTATAAAAATAGGTAATTTTCATCCACGCGAAGCTATGAAATGGCTTCAGAAGACTAGGGAAATAACACATAAATAATACATTTTCATGTTTTTTTAAAGCGTGACAGCCAATTGCATGGAAAATATGTACAGTATGAAGAGTGTGATTAAATTTTAATGCATCTGTTCTTTCAGCTCATATCTAACAATATTTAATTCATATATACAAGTTTGTATATCTGTGTGTTTTTCAGTTGCAGAATCAGGACTCAGTTCAGGCGTTACTGAGGCAGACGGAGTCTGATTTGGGCATGTGTCTGATAGAGGCGTCTCGCACACAAGAAGATCCATTGCAGCGTCAGCGTCTTCTTGTTGAAGAGGAGAGGCTACGCTACCTTAATGAAGAAGAACTTATTATACAACAACTACAGTAAGCCAAAGCATAGCAGCATCTAAATGAGAACACGTACTGAAAAACAATGATTTGTGTTAGATGTAATGTTTGTTCCTTTGTGTTTCCAGTGATCTTGAGCGTTCAGTGGAGGAGATGAGGACAGGAGCAGGACTTAACCATCACCTGGTGACCGAACAGGAAATAGAACAGAAGAGTCTGGAGCTCAGGAGACTGGGAGAGACCGTCACTGACCTCAAGAGTGAGTCAATGATAAAGAAAGGAATTTGCACACAGTACACCATTCATGCTACTGGCCATTATTGATTATTTTAAAACTTTCAGATGATGTTTTGTTTGTTTACACAAAATTTGTACAATTGTAATGAACAGCTAGTCCATTACTATCGATTCTCTAAAAATAATAGGCTCATTAGTGTCATTCATTAGGAAATCGGATTACATAAGACTCATAAGAGTGATTAATTTATGAGTCAGACTATATTGATTGTGCTGTATGTTTGTGATTCACTATTAATGAGCGGCCTACACACGTCTTTCATTCAGGAGTCGGACTAAACTGGTTGTGCTGTACTCACCAAAAAGAGCTAACTCAGTCATTCGTTTGGGAATCAGACTACAATGATTATGCTGTTTTTTTTTTTGATTCTCTGAAAAGAACTGGTTTATAGAAGTCATTCAGTCAGGGCTTGAAATACACAGGTTTAGTGCTTATGTATTGTTGAGCTCTGTGTTTGATTCACTAAAAAGGACTCATGAGTTATTTGTTCATGAGTCGATTACACTGGTTGTACTGTACTTGCTGTGCTTTGTTTTTGATTCACTAAAGAGAATCGACTCATAGGAGCCATTCCTTTAGGAATTGGACTATGCTTGTTGAGCTCTGTGTTTGATTCAATAAAAAGGACTCATTGTTCAGGAGTCAGACTGCCCTGATCACAGTGTTTTTTTTAAATTTTATTGTTCATTAAAATGAACTGGCTCAAAAAAGCCATTCATTTAGGAATCAGTCTAAACTTGTTATGCTGACTTAAAAAATGACTTATAACAGACATTCCTTGTTCAGAGAGTCAACATTTATTCCATTTAATTTTGATTTACTAAACAGAATGGACTCATTAGAGTAATTTGTTGGTGTCTGATTGAATTTTGCTGAATGATTTTGATTCATTAAAAAAGTATTTTATTTTCGAATGATTCATTCAGAAATTTTAATATACTTGTTGCACTATATATTTTTGATTCAGTAAAAAATCTGACTCATGAGAGTCATTCATTCATAAATCGAAAATATTTAATTGCGCTATATATTTTTGATTCTCAAAAAATGGTTAATAAGAAGAATCATTCGTTCTGTAATCAGACTACATTGGTCTTGCTCTGTGGAAATCTATATAATCCAATTATAGGCTAATTCTATGTACTGTGTTCTAAAATGTATGTGTTTAGATCAGTTCCCCACTTTACAAAGTAAGATGCGTGTGGTGTTGAGGGTGGAGGTGGAGGCAGTCAAGTTTCTGAAAGAGGAACCGCTCAGACTGGAAGCCTTGTTGAAACGCTGCAGAAACATCACCAATACACTCTCTCTACTACGAAGGTAACGCACACAAACACTTAAGACCTCAATGCTTTCAGATGCTTTCTCTAGTGCCAAGCCTAAAGTATTCCTCAGTGTGTGTTTGTTTACAGGCAGGTATCAGAAGGTGTGTGGAGGACACCTGATGACTTCAGTAGTTCAGTTTCCAGCGCAAGTGATGCTGACTTCAGCAGGAGCTCTGATCTAGATATTCTCTCCAGCCCTTCTCTAAATCTGCCCGACCTAGGGGGCTCCTTATCGGGCACTGCCTCTCTTTCTGCCTCCCTAGGCACTAATACTGCAAATCATGGCCTGACAAGTGCTTCTAGTATAGGTAAACATTTGTTTTACAGTCTCATTGAGGTAGTGATTTATTTAAGGAATAGTTAACCTTTTTTTTTACTCACTCTCAGGCCATTCAAGATGTAGAAGAGTTTTTCTTCATTGCAACAGATTTGAAGGAGTTTAGCTTTACATCACTTGCTCGTCAATGGATCCTCTGCAGTGAAGGGGTGCCATCAGAATGAGAGTCCAAACAGCTGATAAAAACATCACAATATACCACAAGTAATCCACATGACAGATAATGTATTTGGGAAAAATAAATCCATCATTAAGACCATTGCTTTCAGCTTAAAGTTGAGTCCTCTTTCCGTGATATTGCTTTCTCCAGTGAAACACTCATCTGGTCTGAATCAGTTTAAACAGTCCAAGATGGTTCTAAATGGTTCTACAAGAGTAAACAGTCCAAGAAACCTCTATTATGATGTTTTTATAAGTTGTTTAGACTCTCATTCTGACGGCACCCATTTACTGTGGAGGATCCATTGGTGAGCAAATAATGTAATGTACAGCAAATTTTAATTTTTGGGTGAACTCTTCCTTTAACTGATATATTTAGAGAACAAGCTTTGTGAACATTAATTGGTTGATGCATGCTTGATGATTTGTTATTTAGATGATCGACTGATTCACTGATTGATTGGCTGATTTTAGGAGGTACCACTAGTCTGTCTAATGTGCTTGGATCTGCCATTGGTGCCAGTATGAGCAGTGGTGGTATTCCTGGCAGCACTACATTGGGTAACTGGCTGGCAGGGGCTGGGGCAACAGATCCCATCATGCCTGAACTAGACGGCACCTCCACAGGCACGATAAAGACCAGTGGCCTGGAAGATCTGCCTGCACGCAGAGAATCTGACAAAGGAGTGTCTGTGGAGGTTCGACTGGTAATGAACACACTAGTAACTAAATGTACTTTACTTTGTTTTTTTGTGGTTTGCAGATTTAGTTTCACCAAAAGTTTGAAAATTTCTATAAATAGTGTTTAGAATATTAAAAGGTTTAAATCAATCCTCTCTACAAAACCCAGTACACTAGAAAGATGCATCACATCCCTGGGTGAGATTTATTTAAAGTTTGGAAACCTCTGTGCGATAACACGTGGGTGTGTGTCTTTAGGCTGCAGAGCGAGACTGGGAGGAGAAGAGGGCCAGTTTAACTCAGTTCAGCGCTCAAGACATCAATCGTCTGCTGGAGGAAACTCAAGCTGAGCTGATGAAGGCCATTCCAGATTTGGACTTCGCTGCCAAGCAGATCACCAAACCGGCTGTACCGCCAAAGCCTCAGCTGTCTTCCCTCCCAGCGCCCGGTTCAACATCCTCCACTCCTAGCTTAACACCTGAACATCAGCCCAGCAAAACCCCACCTAAACCACCCAGCAAAGATGGCATCCCACGCAGGGGATCAGGTGAGATCATGTCATTACTGCAGCAAGAACTATAGCAACTGCCTTATGATTTGGTATTATGAAACAAATGCATCATTTTATTCATTGATTGATTTTATTCATTGATTCTTTAGGGGAGTTGACCGTGCCGCGGTATCGTACAGAGAAGCCGTCCAAGTCTCCACCCCCTCCTCCTCCAAGACGAAGTTTCCCATCAGGCCTTGGGCTCACGACCAACAGCAGTGGAGAAGTTATCACCATAAACAAGAGTGTGAAGGTAAACAACAATTTTCAGTTTTTTGTAAAAAGCATGATATCTTTTGAACATTAGGTGGGACTGTCTTTAAACCTTTTAGGCATGTTAGGGGCATGTTGTCGATTATGTGTACCAAATTTTGTGCCAATACATACATTTTTAACCAAGATATAGCATAATTAATCTATTTCATACATTCCGATTTTGGGTCAAAATCACTATATTCGCATCATAACAACTTTTGAACACAAATCACCGGACCGGTACATAGTGCTTTTCCCAAATTTGGCATGAATCCTCAGATCATAGTGCTAATGAAGTGTGCTAAGTAACATTTCAATAGATCAAAATTTGCTCAGGATATATCATCTAGTCTATAAATTCTAAATTTGATCTAAATTTGATCTTAAACTGATCTCAGGACCTTTGGCAAATTTCAATTATTTGGATCAAGGTTTTGTTAAGATATAGTATCTAATCTATGCATTCTATTTTAAGGCCAATATCATTAGACATCATTATAACTTTAAAACACTGATTTCATGACCTGTAGTTGGTGCTGTCCCCAAATTTGGTATGTTGCCTCAGAACATGGTGCTGATGAAGTGTACCAATTCTCCTTTTTATAGATCAAAGTTTTGACAATTTATGGAATATAAAAATATTAAATATTTAATATTTTAATTTTCTATATAATTTACTTTCGAACCCTGATCTCATGACCTGTAGTTGGTTCTGTTCCCAAATTTGGCACATTTCCTATGGTGAGTGCTAATAAAGTGTACTGAGTTTTATTTTGATAGGTAAAAGTTTGCAAAGAAATAGAATCCATTCTATTCTATATATTCCAATTTTGAGTCAAAATTGTTAGTCTCCTATCATCATAGCTTTCTAAAACTAAATCTTTCTAAAAATCTCGTGATCTGTAGGTGCTGCTGTTCCCAAATTTGGCATGTACCCTCAGATTATGGTGCTGATGAAGTGTACCAAGTTCCATTTTTATTGATCAAAGTTTTGCCAAGTTATATGATCTATTCTATATATTTTTATTTTGGTCAAGAATCATTAGATTCACACCATCATAACTTTTGAACACTAATCTCGTGACCTGTAGGTGGCGCTGTTCCCAAATTTGGCATGTTCCCTTAGATCATGGTGCTGATGAAGTGTACCAAATTTTGTTTTTATAGATGAAAATTTTGCCAAGATATAAAATCTATTATATTCTATATATCATAATTTTTACATCCTCACAACTTTTAACACTGATCTCATGAACTGTAAGTAGTGATTTTCCCAAATTCCCAAATATCCTCAGATCATGGTGCTGATGAAGTTTACCAAGTTTTATTTCAGAAGATCAAAGTTTTTCCAAGATATAGAATCTATTCTGTATGCTTCAGTTTGGGTCAAAATGGTTCAGGACCTTTCCAAATTTGGCATGTACCCTAATTGTGCTAATAAAGTGTACCAAGTTTTGATTTGATAGATCAAAGTTTTTCCAAGATATTCTATTCTGTACATTCTAATTTGGGGCAATATCATTAGACTTGCATCATAACTTCTGAACACCAGTCTCCTAAGATGGAACGATTACCAATTTGCTATGTGTACTAATGAAGTGTACCAACATTTGTTTTAATACACCACATTTCTACAAAGATATAGCGTCTATTCTGTTCCATACTTTCTAGGTCAAAATCATTTTCATAAGATTTACAGCAGTGTAACTTTTGAACAGATCAAATTTCTGTTTAGTAACTTCTGCCCAGTAAAGTTTTGCAAGTTTTGTAATAATTGAACAACATTTGAAGTAAGAGTAGCATAGTAACACATTGAAATACTTTTGTTGTAATAATATGTACTTGATTTACAGTTAAAGTTTTATTTCCTTTGCTGCAGCTGTTAATATTTCTTGCGCTTGGTATCTTGCTGTGCCTGCAGATGTTTATTAGGTTGCTCTTTCTTGCACGTCATATTTTTGCAGAAATTGGAGAAGATAGAGAACAGAGAGGAGGCTGAAGTACCGACACAATCCCAGACGCCTCCCGTCAAACTGAGACGCCCGTCGACCTCTGACGGGCCCCGACCTTCATCCACACCTCCGGTCATCGCCGCTTCTGGGATGAAGGACGATGAGGATGAAGATGAGAAGATAATGGCAGAGCTAGAGGTAAATGATAAAAGGCTGTGAGAAAGATGAAATGGTGTTGTTGTATTTACATATACATAGGTTGACACTCAGGTACAGAAACTCATTCCTGATTGGTCTATTTGATTTAGGAATAATGTTTTGTTCATTTTCCTCCAAAACTAAACACATCCATGCACTAATCCACACACGCCAACACGACAGGCATTTCAGAGAGCCCCAGTGAGACTGAGGGTCACTGCTGAGGCCCAAAGCCCCGCTGAGGTCACCCCTGACAGTGTTGACAGGGCAGGCCAGTGGATCAGCAACTCTCTATGGAGAGAGGTAACGTGTTAACTGCCAGTCCCTCCTCTCAAGCCTCCCTATAACTTCTGGCACTGAGGTTTTTTCTGAACCTTACTAATGCACTCTGACACAAAACCTATTAATCTGTCATCTCTTCAAGTCTTTAACCAGCTGTGCTACTGCATGCTGCTAGACAGCTTGAATGAGGTTTGGTACTAAAACTTGGCTATGAAAAACACATTGGGAACTAAATATGTTTATCTAACCTTTTTAAGTGTTTATTAACTTGTTATATGTGTGAGTCTGTTTCCACCTCAGAGATAATGTGTTTAAAATAAATTAAAATAAAATAAATGATTGCATAACATTTGAAATTCTTATAACATAATTAAAACATTTTAATAAAATATTTTTTTTACATTATATAATATTAAATGTATGCTATAATAATAATAATATTTATCATATATTAAAATATTTTTGTGTAATATTAACACTCCTATAAAAATAATTCTAATGTTTAATTGCTTTATTTAATAATGTATGTGATATGTTATTAAATAAAACAGTTAAGCATTAAGCAATTATACAATAATATTTTATTTACTATTATTATGAAATAAAGATTAAATATAATATTAGTAATTCTATATATATATATATTATATTGTAATATAATAATTATATAATAATAATAATTCTAATAATCATCATCCTCATCATAATATAATATAAATAAAAATTGTATAATATTATTAAATAAAGCAATTATAAATTAAATATATTAAAGCAATTATACAATAATATTTTATTTACTATTATTATGAAATAAAGATTAAATATAATATTAGTAATTCTATATATATATATATTATATTGTAATATAATAATTATATAATAATAATAATTCTAATAATCATCATCCTCATCATAATATAATATAAATAAAAATTGTATAATATTAACATTATTATTAAAATAATTAAAATATTAAATTTCTTTATTTAATATATTTGTATTTTTAAATAAAACAGTTAAGCAAGTAACATTTTATTTAATATTGTTATTAAATAAACTTTTTCTAATAAAATATTAGTAATATAAAATAATAATATTAAATAAAATAATATTGTATTACATTACAATTCTTTACTAAAATAATTAAAATACTTATTTGCTTTATTTAATAATATGTTTCATATAATACTAAATAAGGCAGTTAAACATAAAGCAATTGTACAATAATATTTAATTTAATACTACTAATTTTATATAGTATATTATATCAATGATATAATATTACGTGACATATTATATTATATTAAATCTATTAAGCCTTTAAATACTGTATAAAAATGATCATATTTAATAATTATTATAATTTATTCGTAGTTATAATTATACATTTAATTAATCAATACATTTACATGAATAAATTATTAAATATAATTACATAAAATATTTTTCTATTAATTGCAATTAATTGTATCTCTTAATTGCTTTAATTAATAGATGTATTAAGCAATTAAATGTTGCATAATATATCATTATGCATTATTTATTTATTGATGTATGTATTCATCTTTTACTTATCTTTTACATTATATTTCACAATGTGACTATTTCTCATTTTAAACTTCCTCACAATTAGTTTTATTTTTACTCTAAGGTGAAAATGAGCTTCCAAACTTAATACCAGTTGGGTCAAGACACTGGGAGTTTAAGATATCTCATCATTTTGAATGCAGAATCGCATATCTCCTCAAAGCAAGCAATACAAAACTTAAATAATATGTTTAAAAACACTGTTAAATGCACATGCAGCTGATTATTTCATCTGCCGTTTGTACAGATATAACATTCTGACAAAACAGACAGTTCATTTTTTTGCTTTTGAAGCTAAGCTGTTGGAATAAACAGCTTGGTATCAGTCAAGGTCATCTCTCTCTCTCTATCGTTTATGTCAAGCTGTGCCTCTTCTGCACAGTGACAGTAATGTTGTGACACTGTGGTAGCAAATCAATTTTAACAAGCTTAAAGCCTTTAAAGCAAAACCTTCAAGAGGCAAGAACAAACAGAAACACAAAAAAACATGTGTGGCCTAAATGAACTCCTGCCTTTACCCACTCATCAGTCTAGACAGCTTTTCCATACAATGTGCTTGCTTCATTTTCACTAGTGCCATTTACTATATCGACAAGCCATTTGTTACAGAAAACTATGGTGAAATTGACTATATGCATGGATTACTTCCTCCTTGTTCAGACAAGCCAGCTTAGTCATTTCCGGTCAACTGTACTGTGCCGTAATAGTGTACTTTGCTTGTTTTCTCTACATAATCCATTCGCAATCAAAGAAAAGTTTTATTGGAGCAAAAGTCCATGTATATACCCTTTCAAAAAATATGAGAGTAAATCGGCTAAATATGCGCAAGTCATTGCTATGATTGACAGTAATAACCGGACAAAACATTGGACAAGCTGATGTCAAAAAGAGCTGTGCATTAAATGATTTAGACTAAATTTACAGTAGCACAACTACAGTAGTAACAAAATTGTGTTGGGTAAATATAGGCTATTTAATAGCTTTCGCAGCTCAAGATGTAGTTATTAAATTAAACAAAGTATTTCATTTTCATATTGATTCATATTGAGTGCATGATTTAATTCATATACCATTAATATTTAACTTATTTAATTTTAGTGAACTATATATAAGCATTTAAATAATTCACCCTTATAGGCTGTTTGTGTCTGAGCTTAATGACTTTCTGCACTTGCTATACTAAATACTTCAGTGTGGTAAAAGTACTGCAGTTTATTATACTAGTAATTTTATAATAAATCAAAAAGCAAGACGTCTTGAAAAAACTAGGGAGTTGAAATGGCTGCTGCAGCCGATGATTGATCCTCTGCTGCCATCTTCTGGTTATATGGGTAATATCATGTCATTTTCATCTTAAAAAGACTTTGTTTTCTGTGATAAGACATTTTTTTCCATGTCGTCTTTATGAATGAAAAGTGAAACTTTGAGGTGAATTTTATTGCACAGCTGTAGAGTTGAAAAATAATAAAGGCTTTTAAAGAAAGGCTTTAAATTTTTTACAAGATTTGTAAAATGTGTTCATGACTATGAAGGCAAGTTACTGATTATCAAGAATACGATTAAGATATCCTTGTTAGCCTAAACACGTTATGATAGTGTTTAACTGTCAGCATTTAAATGTACAACTATGCAGGTACTCTAGGCTATGCATTTAAATTATGTGTTAAATAATATGTGACCCTGGACCACAAAACCAGTCTTAAGTCGCTGGGGTATATTTGTAGCAATAGCCAAAAATACATTGTATGGGTCAAAATTATTGATTTTTCTTTTATGCCAAAAATCATTAGGAAATTAAGTAAAGATCATGTTCCATGAAGATTTTTTGTAAAATTCCTACTATAAATATATCAAAAAGTAATTTTTGATTAGAAATATGCATTGTTAAGAACTTAATTTGGAGAACTTTAAAGGTGATTTTCTCAGTATTTTGATTTTTTTGCACCCTCAGATTCCAGATTTTCAAATAGATGTATCTCGGCCAAATATTGTCCTATCCTAACAAACCATATATCAATAGAAAGCTTATTTATTGAGCTTTCATATGATGTATATATCTCAGTTTTGTAAAATTTAACCTTATGACTGGTTTTGTGGTCCAGGGTCACATATATGTTGTTAAATAATATCAAACTGAATGTTCATATTATTTACGATGTTGCAACTATTATTTTTCTGATAAGAACGAGGCAGTAGAGGACTCTCAAGAGTGTCCACCTATATATAGCACATATAAAATGAGCTTCAGCTGAGGTTTAAGAGCTGCTTATAATTATGCAGAAGTTCTAAAGAAAGCTCTGTGCATATGGTCAATTGACCTATGAATTCTCACAATTAAAGAAGAAAACATTGTTATCGTCTGAGATATCTGGACAGCCTGTGTATGTGTATGTGTATGTGTATGTGTGTGTAAATCTTGTTGACAGCCTGCAGAGATGTATTGTGATGAGTACTACTAATGTCTCACAATGGAAGAAGTGTGAAAGAGTGATTATATCAGCTTCCTTGCACACATGCAGGGTGTCAGTCAACACGAGTGCTGCATGCTGCTCTGTAGAGATTCCCTGTGTCTCGTTTTTTCATTCAGTTAGTGTTTCTATTTCTATTTCTTGGCTCTGATCCAAAACCTAGTGAACTGCGTGCGTCTCTGTCTTCATATGTAGCAAGTGATCCAGACTGTAATGGATCATAATGCTGAGCTATCGGCTTGGTTCTGCTGTGCACTAATGCGTAGCACACATGTGACCCTGGACCACAAAACCAGTCTTAAGTCGCTGGGGTATATTTGTAGCAATAGCCAAAAATACATTGTATGGGTCAAAATTATTGATTTTTCTTTTATGCCAAAAATCATTAGGAAATTAAGTAAAGATCATGTTCCATGAAGATTTTTTGTAAAATTCCTACTGTAAACCTATCAAAATGTAATTTTTGATTAGTAATATGCATTGCTAAGAACTTAATTTGGACAACTTTAAAGGTGTTTTTCTCAGTATTTTGATTTTTTTGCACCCTTAGATTTCAGATTTTCAAATAGATGTATCTCGGCCAAATATTGTCCTATCCTAACAAACCATACACCAATAGAAAGCTTATTTATTGATCACATATAAAGTTGCATTTTCAATTAGACAGATTTTTCAGTGCTATTTTGCATTATTGTAACCTAGCTGCCATTAAAATCTAGAAGCCAGAATATAGTAAAGACCAAGCTCTTTGCCTTTTGACCACCAAGAATTGAATTAATTGCTGTATTTGATTGAAGATGTATTATATAATAAATCAGTTAAGTATTAATATATTATGTATTGCATAATAATATTTCCCCAATAATAATAACATTAATATATTATTAATGTTATTATTATTATATTATTATTATTATTATTTTTTCCACACTGTAACAGTTTTTGTAACAGTTTTTATATTATTTTTAGTATTATTACTATAATGTTATAATTGAATTTAATAATATTAGTAATAGTATTAGCAATAATTACTATTAATAATAATAAATTAATAATTTACTATGAATGTATTATTATGGTTTTTATTTCTCACATTGTAACTAAATTCTTATATTATATAATATTGTATAAAGCAATTGAGTATTAATACTAATAATAGTCAATGTAAATAAATGAATTAAACATTAACTAATGATTTTTATATTTCTTATTAAAGAATATTATATAATATTGAAGCAATTAAGTATTAAGCAGTATACAAAGTATGAATTATTATTAATAATAAAGTATTTTAATAATTCAAATTTATTGAATATTTAATAATATTTACACTAATAATAATAATAATAATGTTATTTCTCACATTGTAAATTTGTTAATATTCTTATTAAATTATAATATACATTAAACGAAGCAACTAAATATTAAGCATTATTATTATTATTATTATATTATATTTAATAATAATATGAATAATAATAGTAATAACAACAATCAATATTAATAAAAGTAAATTAATAAATTACTATTAGTTTATTATTATTATTATTATTATTATTAATATTGTTTATTTCTCACTTTGTAACTATTATTATTATTATTATTATTATTATTATTATTATTATTATGTGGTAATATTGTATGAAACAATTGAGTATTGATAATGATAATAATAATAATAATAATAATAATAATAATAAATAAATTACACTTTGTATTTTTATATTATTTTAAATAATATTAAATAATAAGTATTATTTATTAAGAATAACTATTTGTTATTCTTCTTCTTATTATTATTATTATTAATAATAATCTATTAAGTATTATATAAAAATTCTAATTTATGTATTATTTAATAATATTTACACTATTAATAATAATAATAATTTTACTGTTAACACTGTAACATGTTTATATTCTTATTAAATAAAAATATATTTTAAGCAGTATTACAAAGTATTAATTATTATTATAATTTAATAATAATATTAATAATAATAGTAAAAACAACAATCAATATTAATAAAGGTAAATTATTAAATTACTATTATTATTATTATTATTATTGTTGTTATTATTATTATTATGTAATATTGGAATATTGTATGAAACAACTATTGATGATGATGATAATAATAATAATAATAATATAATCAATAAATTACACTTTGTTTTTTTATATTTATCATGAAATAATATTTTATAATTTTAAAGCAACTAAGTATTAAGCAGTATTACTAATTAATTATTATTAGTATAGTTGTTATTATTATATAGTTTAATAATAATAATAATAATAATAATCAATATTATTAATAATAAATTATTGATATTAGTTATTATTATTATTTTTATTATTAATATTGAATAAAGCAATCAAGTATTAAACAATTAATAATAATAATAATAATAATAATTTAAAGGCAGTATGTATAATAATAACCTAATTATTACTATTAGTTAATAATCATATTATCATCATTTTTTATCACTTTTTTATCATTATAAATTTATATTTTTATATTTCTTATTATGTAATATTAAGTAATAAAGCAGTAAAACATAATGCAACGCTCCCATTTTCATAAATTGTGTGCAACAGCCTTCCTTCACCTCAAGAACAGAGATGTTGGGCAGCTCACTTTGTTTTGGAGCAAAGCGTTCTTCATGACAGTCTTCTTCCAACAAATGTGAATTATTCAAACTCAGTCCCACGACTTAAACAAACACGGTCATCCTCCAGCCCAGCCCAGCCTGCTGTTGTTATTCATGTTTGTTCTCTCTGCTTCTCAGCCTGTAGGCACTCCTCCGGGCTCCGCGAAACTGGTGCAGCCATCTGCCGCGTCCCGTCTGCGGCACCTGCAGCAGAGCAGCCTGGAGCGCCGCAACAGGAAACAGCAGGAGGAATTCCCAAAGCTCCAGCAGGGTCAGCAGCAGGTATTCCACTTCTAACAATAGCTGCGCCCTGCTATCCACAGTCAGCCTGCCGACTGACGCTCGCTCTCGCTGACTTTACCTCTAAAAGGCACGAGTCAGAACTGTCGTTAAGTGCAAAATCATCCTTCGACTCTGAAGACTGTAACACTTGCAGCTGAGCATGCACTTCCTTATAAGCTGCTACATCTCCCAGTTGCTGCACAGATGTTATGGTTTTCCACTGTGCGATGGGGTTCAGTATGCACAAGTCCTCTGATTTCCCCGTTTACTCGCAGATTATGTATTTTTCTCTTCCATGCTACTCTTCCAGAACAACAAAACAGCACAATATAGTGTCACAATGCCAGGGAATGATGCCAAAAAAAAGTAGTCGCTAAATTTCTCTCTCGATTTGTAACTTGTTTCTACTTTAGGAGGAAAAAGTTGACATTTAGGCCTGAAAATTATGGTATGCAAGTACACGAATGTGGAAAGAGTGTTCACATACATTACCATTCAAAATTTTGGGGTTGGTGAGCTTGAAAAGACTGTTTTGCTCATTTATTTGATTATAATTACCAAAAAATGTGTAAAATTGTGAAATATTATAACAAACTAAAATAGCTGATTTTTGTTTGAATATGTTTTAAAATGCAAAATTTTCTTGTGATGGAAAGCTGAATTTTCAGCATCATAATTTTTTTTTGCTCACCAAGGCTGGATTTATTTGATCAAAATTACCAAAAAATTTTACAATTGTGAAATATTATTACAAATTAAAATAGCTGATTTCTTTTTGAATATATTTTCAAATTTATCCTTGTGATGCAATTCAGATGTTTTTTTAGCATCATTAATCTCTTTTGCTCATTTATTTTACTCCAGGCTACATTTATTTGATTAAAATGACCAAAAAATTTGTAAAATTGTGAAATAGTATTAAAAATTAAAATAGCTGATTTTAATTCCAATATGTTTTAAAATTAAATTTATTCCTGCGATTCAAAGCTGAATTTTTAGCATCATTAATCTTTTTTGCTTACCAAGGTGACATTTATTTGATCAAAATTACCAAAATATTAGCAAAATTGTGAAATATTATTACAAATTACAATAGATGATTTCAGTTTGAATATGTTTTACAATAGAATTTATTCTTGTGCTGTAAAGCTGAATTTTCGGCTTCATCAATCTCTTTTGCTCACCAAGGAAACATTTATTTGATCAAAATTACCCCAAAAAATGTAAAATTGTGAAATATTATTACAAATTAAAATGGCTGATTTCAATTTCAATATATTTTAAAATGTAATTTATTCCTGTGATGCAAATCTGATTTTTTTTAGCATTATTAAACGTTTTTGCTCACCAAGGCTACATTTATTTGATTAAAATTACCAAAAAATTTGTAAAATTGTGAAATATTATTAAAAATTAAAATAGCTGATTTCTATTTCAATAAATTTTAAAATGTAATTCATTCCTGTGATGCAAATCTGATTTTTTTTAGCATTATTAAACGTTTTTGCTCACCAAGGCTACATTATTTTTGATTTAAATGACCAAAACATTTGTAAAATTGTGAAATATTATTAAAAATTAAAATAGCTGATTTCTATTTCAATAAATTTTAAAATGTAATTCATTCCTGTGATGCAAATCTGATTTTTTTTAGCATTATTAAACGTTTTTGCTCACCAAGGCTACATTTATTTGATTAAAATTACCAAAAAATTTGTAAAATTGTGAAATATTATTACAAATTAAAATAGCTGATTTCAATTGCAATATACTTTAAAATGAAATTTAATCCTGTGATGCAAAGCTAAATTTTCAGCATCATTACCCCAGTCTTCAGTGTCACATGATCCTTTAGAAATCATCCTAATATGCTGATTTGCTACTTAAAAACATTTCTGATTATATCAGTGTTGAAAACATGCTGCTAATTTTTCCGTTTTCAGGATTCCTAGATGAATAGAAAGTTTGTACAGTCACTTTTGATCAATTTGAGAAAAAAAGGACCCCAAAATTTTAAACTCTAGTGCACTTGCAGAAATAATACACATTTTAGGCCTTGATGTCCTTAAATGTTTTAGAGAATGTAGTTGGCATCTCAGTGCATTTAATGAATCGCCAATGAAGTCCAAATGATGCCAGCTAATTGGCAAAATGAAGTCCCTGTCCTTGTGCCATTTTTGAGTTTTCCCTTTGATCTCTTTCACTCTTTGTCTATAATCTTTAAGTAACTATACTAGTCTGAAGCACTAGGTTTTGATGAGTACTTGAGCTGTCAGATCCCAGCTGAAAGAAGCTTTTGCACTGCGCCTTCCCCCTTCTTATGACAGGACAGGTCAAGGTGAAATGGCAGTGAGACCTAGATACTTTCTGACATTGTCACTGTGATGCTTTAATGTGTCAAAGCTTTTGAAAGATCGGTCGGAAAAGAGAAGGAATTGGAGATGAGACCTGTGCTTTGATCATAGTCAGGTCGGCCAACCTGGAAAAAAGAGATTTATTATGTTGAATTTTTTTTTCATTTTACTTTCTTAATCTGACATATTTATGGGAGACGATGTTATCAATAGGAGTTAGTTGTATAGTAAAAAGTGGGTGTTCTATACCAGAAAGTGTGAAAATTATTCCACACAAAAGAGTTAATTGTGGATAAAAAAGACCAGAAATGTGTATTAAGAAAGTAAATAGGTTGAATTTTGATTTCACTTAATGCTTATTTTACACAAAACGGCAAAATCATGGATAGAAATACCAGAAATGTGTATTAGGAGAGTAAACGGGGTGAATTTTGATTTTATTGTATGCCTTTTCAACACAAAACAGCTAAAATTATGGATAAAAAGACCAAGAATGTGTATAAGTAAATATAAGTAAATAGGGTAATTTTTGATTTCACTTTATGCTTGTTTGACACAAAACAGTTAAATAATGGACAAAAATCATGAATATAAAGACCAGGAACATGTACTAGGAAAGTAGGGTTAATTTTGATTTTGTTTTATGCTTGTTTTACACAAAACGGCTGAATTGTGGACAAAAAAAAAACAAGAATGTGTATTAAGAAAGTAAACAGGGTGATTTTTATTTTACAGAAAACGGCAAAATCGTGCATAAAAAGACCATGTACTTGGAAAGTAAATAGGGTAAATGTAATGCTTATTTCACATAAAACAGCCAAATTGTGGACAAAAAGGGCAAGAATTCATATTACGAAAGTAAATGGGGTGACTTTTGATTTCAATTTATGCTTATTTGCCACAAAACAGCAAAATCGTGAATAAAAAGACCTGTAAGATGTGTAAATAGGGTACATTTGAATTTCTTTTTGTGCTTATTTCACACAAAACAGCTAAATTGTGGATTAAAAAACAGGAATGTCGATTAGAAAAGTAAATGGGGTGAATTTAATTTTTTATTTTATGCCTGTTCCACACAAAATGGCAAAATCAAGGATTAAAAGACCAGGAACATGTACTTGGAAAGTAAATGGGGTGCATTTTGATTTTATTTTATGCTTATTTCACACTTAAAAATTGTGGATAAAAAGACCACAAATGTGTATTAAGGCAGGAAATAAGATGAATTTTTGTTATTTGACACAAAACAGCTAAAAGGTGAATAAAAAGACCTGGAAGATGTGTAAGGAAAGTAAATATTTGTTTATTTCTATGCTTATTTTACAAGACAAAAAGGACAAAAAGGGCAAGAATTCGTATTAAGAAAGTAAATAGTATGCATTTTTATTTCACTTTATGCTTATTTCACACAAAACAGCAAAATCGTGAATAAAAAGACCTGGAAGATGTGTAAGGAAAGTAAATAGGGTAAATTTTCATTTATATCTATGCTTATTTCACACAAAACAGCTAAATTGTGGACAAAAAGGGCAAGAATTCGTATTAAGAAAGTAAATGGGGTGATTTTTAATTTCTCTTCATGTTTATTTTACAAAAACAGCAAAGGAATGTGCTTTAAAAAAGTAAAGAAAGTGAATTTTGATTTGTCTTTATGCTTATTTCATACAAAACGGCTAAATCAAGGACAAAAAGACCAGGAATGTGTATTAAGAAAGTAAATAGGGTGAATTTTGAATTGACTTTATGCTTGTTCTACACAAAACAGCAACATCATGGATAAAAAAGACCAAGAATGTGTATTAGGAGAGTAAACAGGGTAAATTTAGATTTTATTTTAAGCCTACTCCACACAAAACGGCAAAGTCACGGCTAAAATGACCAGAAACATGTACCTGGAAAGTAAATTGGGTGAATTTAGATTTTATTTTATGCTTATTTCACACAAAACAGATAAATTGTGGCCAAAAAGGCCAAAAAGGCCAAAAATGCGTATTAAGAAAGTAAAATGATGGATAAAAAGGACCAGGAATGCATAAGAAAGTAAAAATGGTAGAATTTTATTTTACTTTATGCTTATTTGACACAAGACAGCAAAATAAAAAAAAATAAAAGGGCCAGAAATGGTATTACGAAAGTAAATAGGGATTTCACTTATGCTTATTTGACAGCTTCTAATTTAAAATCGCTTAACGTTAAGAGGAAAATTTGATCAAATAACCGACAGAAGAGAAGAGTGATGAGGAAAAGGTCTGCAGTGCTCCTGTAGTGTGGCACAGTCTCTATCTATAAGGGCAACACGCAAAGTCAGCGTTCCCCAAAATCCATCCCGAAAGAATGAGAGTAGAGAGATTGCGTGCAAACCCTCAGGGAGGGAAGTGAAAAATTGGGTGGAAAGACAGAGAAAAGAGGCGATAAGAAGGCGAGGTTTGGTTCCTCTTCTCCTGTCTGTCTCTCTCTCTCTCTCTGTCAGTCCTGCGGGGTTAATCGACAGACTATTAGCTCAGCGTAAGCTCAGAGTTAGCCAGCCCGCTGCAGACTGTCTGATGCACTCCAGGAGCAAATTAATGTCTCCAAAACCAAAAGAGTGAATCTTTTAATTGGCAGTGACATGACTGCTAGATAAGATGCTTTACAGACAAGCTAGTTAAAGGAACGGATCACCTAAGGAGGAAAATTTCATTTTCTCACCCTCATGTTGTGCATGACTTACTTTTTGTTGCAGAAGAAAGGAGATACTTAGAAGAATGTTTAAGCTGCTAATTTGAAGGTGAATTTTATTGCCAGCGTCCAAAAAGGACAAAACTATGGAAGCCTTTTGCGAGTTTATATCTCTCAATTCTGGTTAAAAAAAAGAAAAGTGAGAGATATGAGATTTTCATTTTTAATTGGATGGTGAAAGCCAAAAAACTAAACTTAAACTGTACAGAAAAAAAAGTTGAAATTGTCACATTATAAAAATTCCAAATGGCAAGATTAAAACTCAGAATTGAGAAAAAAACATCAGGTTTGGAAAATTTAAACTCAGAATTCATAATGAAAACGTCAGAATTTCAAGATGTAACACAGAGTTTGGAGTAAAAAAGTCAAAATTGCATGATTTAAACTTGAATTCAGAGAAAAAAAAATCCAAATTGAATTTAGAGAAAATTCAGAATTGTAAGATGTAGAGAAAAATGTCGAAATTGTGACATGTGAACTCAGAATTGCAAGATTTAAACTTAAATTGTGACATGCAAACTTTAAATTCAGAGAAAAAAAATTGGAATTGCAAGATTATACTCAGAATTCAGAGAAAAAAACATCGGAATTGCAAGATGTAAACTTAGAATTTGGAGAAAAAAATTCAGAATTGCAAGATTTAAACCGAGAATTCAGAATAAATATGTCAGTATGTAACTTCAGAATTTGGAGAAAAAAAAAAGTCAAAATTGTGACGTGAGCTCAGAATTCAGAGAAAAAAAATGCAGAATAGCAAGATTTAAACTCAGAATTCATAGAAAAAAATCTGAATGCAAGATGTAAGGTCAGAATTTGGAGGAAAAAAAGTCAAAATTGTGACGTGAGCTAAGAATTCAGAGAAAAATGTCAGAATTGCAAGATGTAAACTCGAAATTGAGAAAAGATTGTCAAAGTTGTGATATAGAAACAAAATTTAGAGGAAAAAAATTTAGAATTACGAGATTTAGTCAGAAAAAAAATCAGAACTGCAAGATTTAAACTCAGAATTTAGAGAAAAACTTCAAAATTGTGAAATGGAAACTAAATTTAGAGAAAAAAATGTAGAATTGAAAGATGTAATTTCAGAATTTAGAGAAAAAATGTAGGAATTGCAAGATGTAAAATCAAAATAAAAAAAAAACAAGGAAACTAAATTTATAGAAGAAAATGTAGAATTGCCTGATTTAATCTCAGAATTCAAAGAAAAATGTCAGAATTGCGAGATTTAAACTAAAATTGTGACATGCAAACTTAAAACTCAGAGAAAAAAATCTAAATTGCAAGATTTAGACTCAGAATTTAGAGAAAGCGTCAATTTAAAGAAAAATGTCAAAATTGTGACATGGAAACTAAATTTAGAGAAAAAAATGTAGAATTGCAAGATTTAATCTTAGAATTCAGAGAAAAATGTCAGAATTGCAAGATACAGAGAAAGTCAGAATAGAGAGAAACAAATCAGAACGGCAAGATTTAAACTCAGAAATCAGAGGAAAAAAGTCAGAAATGTGACAAACTTAAGTTCAAAGAAAAAAAATCCAAATTGCAAACTTTTTACTCATAGTTCAGAGAGAATTGTCAGAATTGTGAGATAGAAAGTCAGAATAGTGAAATAAAAAGTTGCAATTACATTTTTTTTAAATGTATTATGCTTCCACACAAAACAGCTCCATTAACAGGACTATAAATGTGGAAAAAGGGCAAACAGGTTTGAATCAACATGAGGGCAGGTTTTGTCTTTGGCTGGATGGATGGATTCCTGTCCATGTGGTGTTGTTGTCAGGGAGCTGCGAGTGTTTCTAAGGCAAAGACTGAGAGGATTAAACAGACAATCACCGTGGCAACCGTGGAATGAGGCGAGCAGCCCCTCTATAGCAACCAGCCGAGTCTGTGATACCTGCATTCCCACATATTTAGAAACTGCAGCTGCTCACTTGGTTAGATTTAATTCAGCTCAATAACAGGGAAGGCTTGTGGTTATATTCACAATGGAGTACTAGCATGCATACTGCACTACTGTAGCTCAAACATCATGGAGATAGAAACACCAAGGTCATGGTTTTGATACCAAGGGAACTGGCAAAACATTTTTAAATTATTTGGATAAATTTTTCCTTCAGAAGCATAAATGCAGTGGCATACTGTATGCTGACAATACTAATGCATTAACTCAAATTCGAATGTCAATGAAGAAAATAGATCCAAAAATGATTTTAATATGTATATAATCATTTTTGATGATTCGTTTTCTTCATTGAGACTCGAATTTGAGTTAATGCATAAGTATTATGTACAGTATATTTACTTAAATAAATAAATAAATATATATATATATATATATATATATATATATATATATATATATATATATATATATTTAAATAAAATGTTTTTTATTCAGTTTTCATTTAAAATTTATTTTACATTTTAGTCATTTTGTTTTGTGTTTTGGTTGTTGTTTTATATTTCAGTTTGACTGCATTTTCATTTTAGTTTAATTGTAGTAATTTTCACACTTGAATCTATTGTAAAACATTTTTTAATGGCTTTATTTTGTATTTTAGTCATTTTTAGTCACCTTAGTGTTTACATTTATTATTAAACTTATTTTTTTAAATTTTAATTTCAGCCTTTATTTATTTTTTTTTTTTTTTTCAGCATTTCATGACTTATTAGAGTGGAAGCCCAATTTCCGCCACTGAATTAAAAAAAGAAAGTTAATTGCAAATATTTGTCTCACAATTCTGACTTTTTTCACAATTGCAAGTTTACATCTCACAATTCTGACTTTTTTTCTCAGAATTGTATGTTCTAAATTCACAATTGGCAGAAATAAAGAATTTGAAATTACCTTTTTAAATTTTTTATTCAGTCGAAATGGGCTTCCGTATTTCTGTATGAAAGCCAGAAAGCTTTTTAATAGTTTTAGTGTTTGTTATACACACTGCTTGGTGCATGCTAAAGACAAGCAACACAAGTACTGTGAGTAGTATGCTAGTATGCCATTTGTGAACATACCCTATATTATATTCATATCAGTCTTTAAGCTCCACAGAAACTTCATTTATTTCAGCTAATGCACTTTAAACAGTGTTAAACTGGTGTTTGTGATAAACGGCACATGTGTAAGTGAGCTGGAAGTGTGCACTTGATAGTACTTGGTCTGTTTGCTTTAAACTAGATATACTAACTAAATTACCCATTTGTTTTGGTGATTAAAGACGCTGCTAAGAGTGCAATACTGTACAAGCCAGAGTTTGTTCTCTAAAGGCACGTACACATTAGTTTTATTCTAATACCCTTCTGGAAGGGCCTCTAATCTCCCCTCGACTGTGCGCGCGCTCAGGCAGCTGTCTTGATTAGCGCCGACAGCAGATCAGTCTAGTCTGTGTGCTCACTGTGCAGTAAAGCACTGCGGTCTCAGCCACAACAGGACACAGTTCCCAGTCATCAGTCAATGCCCAACAACTCCGGCTTTGTTCCCAGGCAAAGATCTGGCTAATTTGGCACAGCACCGAGTGCGGCAGGCCGTCGTCTCCCGGAAAGAGAGCCTTCGCTCGGGCTTAATGGGAGGTCTGTGCCATGAATCGGACGACAGACTGTCTGGACGCTCGCTCTGCTGAACATTCTGGCTCGGCGAGGGCAAACACAGAAGGCTGTGAAGATTCAGTGTTTGAAGGGATTATTTATTCTTGAAAGGTCAAATTGTTTGCTGGCCCTGAGTGAGAGATGTTCGGACCGAGAGTGTTTGTGTGTCATTTTCTGGGCCTCTTTCAGCCATTTGTTTGTGTCTCGGGGGTGTTGAAAGACTTTGCTGTAGATGTTTAATAAGGTGAATGAAATGGTGCTTGTGGAGACGCTCTGAGCGCTGCGATTGCTGAGTGTCCTCAAACAAACTGAGCGCTGTGGGAAGCAGTGATGTGGAAAAATTATTCAGCCTGATTTTCTGAGCGGAGTTGGTGCTGCTGTTGTGTACTTTTGGGCTTAGCTTGCACGTTTGTTAGTGAATACTTGATCTACATACTCAAAAAGGTTGTTGAAAGATGCCTTTGATGCTCACCGAGGCTGCATTTCTTTGATTAAAAATACTGTAAAAGCAGACATAACGTGAAATATTTTGACATTTAAAATTATATATTTTAAAATATGATTTATTTCTGTGATGCAAAGCTACATTTTCAGCATCTTTACTCCAGTCTTCAGTGTCACATGATCCTTCAG
>NC_133384.1:33993892-34020414 GCF_049309525.1 Garra rufa
AGGGGTTGATTATCGGTGCCGATATTAAAGGTTGTATCAGCGATTTCTAGCCTGAAACATAAAGTGTCAAATTCAGCTGACCTTTCATCACGATCCGCTTGCTGCTTGCCCCATAAATTGTCTGTGAAAAAACCGCGTCTCTCTGGTCAGCCTAGGGTCCGAGATATGCCAAAAAAACAATCAGCACTACCAACCTTTCCACAGATAAACAAACAGTGTTCCAACCAATCAGCGTCAGGGGTTTGGTGTTGTGGACTTTCCTACTGGTGCAGGGATGTGAGGGAGGCGGAGCGAAAGTCCACAACACCAAACCCCTGACGCTGATTGGTTGGAACACTGTTTGTTTATCTGTGGAAAGGTTGGTAGTGCTGATTGTTTTTTTGGCATATCTCGGACCCTAGGCTGACCAGAGAGACGCGTTTTTTTCACAGACAATTTATGGGGCAAGCAGCAAGCGGATCGTGATGAAAGGTCAGCTGAATTTGACACTTTATGTTTCAGGCTAGAAATCGCTGATACAACCTTTAAGCATTTTATCTGTATCGGCCATTTTCGAAACCAATTTGCCAGTAAATAATTTCAAAGCATTTAAAGAGAGTTTTTGTTATTCTTAATTTTGTCTTTTATTAGAATTTTTACACCAGACATGTATATCGGCTCAAAATATCAGTTATCGGTCTAATTGATCTATAATAATCGGTATTGGCATCAGCCCTGAAAAACGCATATTGGCACATATTATAAAATTAGCATTCCTTTCTGGCTACTTTATATAGGTTTCTATGCATGTACTGGTACTACTGAATGGGTTGAGGCTGGGATTTAGCACCAATTACCTGTGTTGAAATTAAGCATTTCTACAGTTATTGGTCATTTTCAAAAATGATTTGCTGATAAAATAATTTAAAAAGCATTTAAAAAAGGTTTTTGTCAGAGCTTATGTTACAGTATTCTTAATTTAATTTTTACATCAGACATATATATCGGTTCAAAATATTTATATATATATAAATATATATATATATACACACACACACATACAAGGCAGCCGGGCCGATTATCTGTACCGATTTTAAGCATTTTTATGGTTTCAGTCATTTTTAAAACTGATTTGCTGATTTTAAAGCATTTAAAGAATGTTTTTGTCAGAGACTTGGTTATTGTTAATTTTGACATTCATTTTAATTTTTTACACCAGACATATATATCAGTTCAAAATATCGGTTATCGTTCTACTTGATGTGTAATAATATAATATATATATATCGGGCTGGCCAATTATCTGCACCGATATTAAGCATTTTTATGGTAATCGTATCTGTCATTTTCAAAACCAATTTGCAGTAAAATAATTTAAAAGCCTTTAAAGAAATTTTTTTGTCAGAGTCTGTTATTATTAATTTTGACAAATTTTTACCTGTACTCCAGACATATATTGGTTCAAAATATCGGTTATCGGACTACATGATCTGTAATAATCGGTATCGGCATTAGCCCTAAAAAACGCCTGCTATATATATATATATATATATATATATATATATATATATATATATATATAGGCCTGGGTGCTTATCTGCACCAATATTAAGCATTTATATGGTTATCGACATTCATTTTTATTTTTACACCAGACATATATATCGGTTCAAAATAACGGTTATCGGTTATCTTTAATAATCATTTGGTCGACCCCTATTATAAATGTCTATTGTCTCTTTTGATCAGTTTAATGATTAATTTACCCAAAATATTTGATTGATACTGTATCATGATACCGTTTTCACAGAAATATGACAGCATAGCATAACCGTTTTCATCACTGATAATAAATGTTTCTTAAGCATCTAATCAGCCTATTAGAATGATTTCTGGAGCATCATGTGACACTTAAGACTGGAGTAATGATGCTGAAAATTCAGCTTTTCATCACAGGAATAAATTACATTTTAAAACATATTCAAATAGAAAAACATTTTAAATTATAATAATATTTCTGTTTTACTGTTTTTAACAGTATTTTAAACAAATAAAAGCAGCCTTGGTGAGCAGAAAAGACTGCTTTCAAGAACATTACAAAAATCTTATTTATTCTAAATGTATATTCCAAAGCTCCTGGCAAATACTTTTGGTATATTTTTATCAGAGTAAAATACAAGGCTTTCCAGCACAGTCTCACACACATAGCTTGCTTGTTTTGTACGCACTCAAATTAGACTGATTTCAGGTTTTTGCCGCCTTCCTTCATTTCATCAGCCTCAGTAGGTGGGTAAATTTAGGTGCATTTTCATATACTGTGAATTTGGTTGCTCCTTCGTTGGTGGCATAGTTAATATCTCTCTGCCCTTCACCAGACAAATATTTTAAATCAAAATCTGAATATTAACATGATCACAGATGGTGCATCTCTATATCACCCTGTTTTCTGAGCACACTGATATATCTTGCACTTCATAACCAAGCAGTGTTATTTTAGTATTGCATATACTATTATAGCATTTATTAATATTTGTTTATAGCTTTTATTTTTCTATTTTGTTTGAGTAATTTTAGCCATTTTATGACAAAAACTTACAAAAGCATTACCATTTTTATATTAGATATTTTTATATCAGTCAGTAATTTCAGTACTTCAGTATTTTGGTTAATTGCCAAAGCAAATTTAAAATTTTCATCTAATATTTATGTTTTGTTTTATTTTTAGTTTTCTATTTAGCTACTTTGAATCTTATAATCTTAATCACACCTGTTTAACCATTGACTATCAAAGCAACTCTGAGGAAGGACTGCCTCCTGGTGGCCATAGTATCTATGACAAGAGGAGAAAGGCAAATGCACTAGTCTTTCTGAGCCTATGCATTTAGTGGACACATTAGAAAAGATTGCACTGAAAATGACAATGTACTGATCACTCTTTCTTTTCTCTTCTTTTATCCACTCACCTGTCCTAACTTGCGTGTATTTTATCCCAAGTCCATCCTTTCCTGACCTCTTCTTCTTATGCTGAGGTTATAAAAGCCCAGCGCTTTTGTACTTACGACATAAATATTAATACTAACCCCTATCTATTCCTGCAGTCATGCATTTTTCTTTAATAAGTAGATATAGTTTTAAAACAATTTTTCAAAAGTAAGTGAAAAGATTTTATAAAGAAAGGAAAGATAATTTTAGTCAAATTTCCTCAGATTGTTCTAGCATTGCCAATCATTTTTTTTGTACTGGCATGTTGACTATCAGCCTCCAAGTACTGCCCTGAGTGGTCCTACATGCCCTCCCCTTTACCCTGAGATCTGATCCTGTCTAAGGTGAACGCTTCATGGCGATGATGACCGTAGAAACCAGGGGAAGCACAGGTGACCTCTGAGCCTAAATCATCTCCCCAGCTAAAGCACAACACCTCAGTACTGAAGAGCTTTGACCAAGGTACGAGTCTAATTGTAATTTCATAGTAAAGCTGATCAGATGGATGCAAATAACAGCCAGTATATGTACAATGAAAAAACTATGTAATCTATATATGGTAAATAAAATATGAAGCGGTTACAATCTCCTATGTAAACAAACTTATGGCAATATATTTGAAAAATATTTCAGGGTGAAGCTCATTAAAACATGAAAATCACATTTCACCACAAAATGAAAGATAAAAATGCATTTTGCTAAAAGAAAAAGCTTCTTTTTAGGACTATTGTAATGTTTTATGTTTATTTCATGCCAATTTAGCATAATTCACCCCAAAATAACCAAAATATATATTATTATTTTTTTCTTTTTGTTTGTTTGTTTGTTTGTTTTGTTTTGTTAAATCACAATATATTTATATGTATAGTTATTATTTATATATTGTGTATATATATAATACATTTTAATTTATATAATTTTTATTTAACAGTAGTTTAATTTGCAAATTAATTATATACATTCTATTTATACATGTTTATTTAATAGTAATTTAATAAGCAAATTAATAATAATATAGTAAATTATTCTTATATATATATATATATATATATATATATATATATATATATATCTAAATTAAATATTAAATAAAACATGTCTCTCTCTCTCTCTATATATATATATATATAATTTACTATATGTATTATTAATTTGCTAATTAAATAAAATATTAAATAAAAACGTGTATAAATTAAAGACGAATATATATATATATATATATATATAATTTATTTTTATACATAAATTAAATATAGATGTGTGTGTGTGTATATATATATGAATTATTTTTTAATTCACATAAATTTTATATAAACATTTCATTTTTATTTAACTAATTTAGCAAGTTGATAATAAATATAGTAAATACATATTTTGTACAATTAGCAATTAAGTAATTAATAATATATTAAATATATATTTTAAAACATACATTTATGTTGCATTACAGTAATTAGAATTGGTTGGAAATTATGCTTAATTTGTCTGAACATTTTCTGTAAGCAAAATATAATTGATCATTTTTATTGTTTTTATTTTGAGGTGAAATGCGACGGGTTTTATGAGATTTACTCTTTAGCTGTTGTGTAGTTTGGGTCAATTTTAGATAGAAAAATAGAAAATTAGAAATAATCATAGCAGACTGTACCTTCTGCAACTAGAAAATATCTGTAGCACAACTACAAGCAGAAAATAACCTTAAGAGTTAAATAGCAAAAACCAAGCTACTGACAGAATAATTGGTAAATATTTATCAAGTATAAGCTAGATATTTTATATAAGATTAGCTTTTGTATTTTTATACTAAAAAGGGAGAATGTGTTAACATTAGATAACATCCAAAATCATACTTGTATGACTTGTTAAAATGAAGAATGATGCCGAAATGAATCGAATCAATTTTCTATGTGTTTCCCCCAGTGGATTTGAATATGAAAGCAGGTTTCATTTCAAAGCATATATTTTGTTACGTAACATTTGACAGCACATTACACTGTACGTGTGAAGCACTTTGTGTCACTGGGACGTATTAGCAACGTACGATGAATAACCAGTTGGCGGTGAATAATAAACTGCTATTGACTGTTTAGATCAATACTCTCATTCATATTTAATGGATGCCCAAGGGTTTGCAAACAACTGCCCCACTGCCATTGCTTTTCCCATTTTCTGCTCAGAAATACGCATATACAGTCAAGCCCGAAATTATTCATACCCCTGGCAACTTCTTGACTTTTATTCAACCAGCAAATTTGTTTTTGATTAGAAATGACACAGATGTCTCCCAGAAGATAATAAGATGGTGTACCAGAGGCATCATTGTGGAAAAAAAAAATATTACTCCTCTTTTATTTACATTTGAACAAATAGTGGCATGTCCAAAATTATTCATACCCTTCTCAATAATCGATAGAAAAGCCTTTATTGGCTATTACAGCAATCAAACACTTCCTATATTCGCTGACCAGCTGTTTGCATGTCTCCACTGGTATTTTGTCCATTCATCTTTAGCGATGAGCTCCAACTCTTTCAGGTTGGAGGGTCTCCTTGCCATCACCCTGATCTTTAGCTCCCTCCACAGATTCTCAATTGGATTTAAGTCAGGACTCAAAACATTAATGCTTTTGTCTGCTAACCATTTCTTCACCACTTTTGCTGTGTGTTTTGGGTCGTTGTCGTGCTGAAATGTCCACTGGTGCCCAAGGCCAAGTTTCTCTGCAGACTGCCTGATGTTGTTGTTGAGAATTTTGATGTATTGCTCCTTTTTCATGGTGCCGTTTACTGTGATTAGGTTCCCTGGTCCACCGGCTGAAAAACACCCCCAAAACATTAGGTTCCCACCACCATGTTTGACAGTGGGGATGGTGTTCTTAGGGTTGAAGGCTTCTCCTCTTTTACGCCAAATGAAGGCTATATCATTGTGGCCAAACAATTCAATTTTTGTTTCATCTGACCATAAAACAGAAGACCAGAAGTCTTCTTCTTTGTCCAGAGGAGCATTTGCAAAGGCCAAGCAGGCTTTTGTGTGCCTTATCTGGAGAAGTGGTGTCCTCCTTGGTCTGCGTCGTGGAACCCAGCGGTGTGCAGTGTCTGATTCATCAGGATGGCCTTGGTGGTGATCCTTGGATTCTTTATTACCTCTCTCACTATCCTCCTGGCCAGCACAGGTGTCACTTTTGGCTTCTGACCACGTCCTCTGAGATTTTTCACAGTGCGGAACGTCTTGTATTTTTTTAATAAAACTTTGCACTGTAGTCACTGGAACTTTAAAACATTTAGATATGGTCCTATAGCCCTTTCCTGACTTGTGAGCAGCCACAATGCGCAGCCGCAGGTCCTCAGTGAGCTCCTTTGTCTTAGCCATGACTGTCCACAAACCAACAGCTTCTGTTTTTCACCTGTTGAGTTGATTAAAACAGCTGTTCCCAATGAATCAGGGTAATTAGGATGCTTTAGAACAGCTTGGACTATTTGGAATGGTATAGAACTTTGGATTTTCCCATAGACTGTGACAGTTTGCAAAGGGTATGAATAATTTTGGACATGCCACTTTTTGTTCAAATGTAAATAAAAGCTAAGAAATATATTTTTTTCCACAATGATGCCTCTTGTACATCGTCTTATTATCTTTTGGGAGAAGCCTGTGTCATTTCCGGGTCTAAAAAAAAACTTGCTGTTTGAATAAAAGTAACTAAGTCAGAATTTGCCAGGGGTGTGAATAATTTTGGGCTTGACTGTACAGTATATATAAAAGACGCTATAGTTTGCTTTGATGGTCGTGTCCATCAGATGCTCGATACATACCTCATGCGGTTCTTTTTCTGTGTCTTAAAATGACTTTGTCGAAGTAGAATAGATCCAAACTCTGATGCGACACCATATGCTGTGTTAAAACACTGAGAAACGTCCAAAATAAATGTACAGACGAACTGTATATAAACTGGATATGTTCATTTAGGGTATTTTTTGTAAGCTTTTTGTTTTCTACCAAAAGAGTTTTGAGAGATCTGAACTGCATGTAGATATGCTCTCAAAGTCTGCATGCAGAGTCCTCTCTCTGTAAGTTCTGTTTACAAGTGTAAGATAGATGGATTTCTGTATTAATAATAAAGAGCAACTTTTTTTTTAAATCCGTATATAGCTGTATGTGAGTAGACGGGTCAATCGGATCCTATTCACTGTTGTCTGATCTGTAACGAACCATTCAAGCATTCCAGACCTCCGAAAAAGAGACAAAACATTTTTCATTAATGCAACATATAGAATGTATATAAATCTATCAACGACTTCTTGTGATAAAACAATAACAGTGTGAATGCAATGAAATATATCTATATGGAAATGTTATAATGCAAAAGTTGTTTTAATGTTGAACAAACCTCGTCCGGTTGTGTATGTACAAGAGACTGTTGGTTTTGAATGTTCTTGTGCTGTTTTTGTGACTATTAAAGTGAATATCTTCTACTGCTCGTCTCGTGCCGCTAGTTGTAATTGCAGAAATGCGGTGCCTTTTTTTCCAGTACAAAATCTTTATTATGTCATACACAGAAAGAAAAAACAGATTCATATGAAAACAATTAATAAATATACACATACTAGACTAAGCTAGTTTTCAGTAGTTGGTGTAAGTGCACAGTAAGCATGTCAAGAATACATGTGAAGATCAGTAGAAAGCATCAAAATGTAGCTGAAAATACATTTGTTATATATATTCAGAGTTAATCTCAAGAAACCTGTCAGGAATATGCTTTATTTCACCTCATAATGAGAAGAAAAAATATATATATATTTTTAAATGTCAAATAAAGTAATTTAATATTGGGCTGAAATATGAAATATACAAGCATTTGTTCAAATTCTTCAAATTTCGTAATGATTTTATTTTGGGCTGAAATATTAAATATATAGGCATGTTCAAATTCTACAAGTTTCGTAATTGTTTCTTTTAATTTTTAGGCGAAATATAAAATATAAAAGCACATTTTCAAATTGTTGAAGTTTCTTTTTTTCTTTTAATTTTGGGGTGAAATACATAGATGTTCAAATTCTTCAATTTTCTTATATATTTTCCAGAAATCTTAAGGTATGGAAAATACAAGCATGTTAAAATTTTTAACTTTTTTTCTTTTAATTTTGGGGCAAAATATGAAATATAAAAGCAAGTTCAAATTCTCTAAATGTTTACATTTTTTCATTTTTTTCAATTTTGGGGCAAAATTAAATACAAATTCGTTTAAATTCTTAATTTCTTTAAAAAATGCATCATTTTTAAAGCAAAATATGAAATATATAAACATGTTCACATTCTTTACATTTCTTTTTTTTATACATTTCGGGACGAAATATAAAAAATACAAGCGCATCAAATTTTTACTTTTTTTTTTTTGCTTTTAATTTTGGGCCAAATTATATCATATAAAAGCATGTTCAAATTCTTTAAATCTTATTTTCATTTCTAAAATATTTTTTATAAATTTGGGGGAAAAAATATGAAACAGTACAAGCACATCAACATTTTCCCATTTCTTTCTTTGTAAAAAAGAACCCAAAAGAAAAAAGAAAAATTGGGTCCTTTTTTACATTTTGGCACACAATATGAAATATACAGGCTGTTCAAAGTCTTCAGATTTTTCCTCTCAACTTTGGGGCAAAATATAAAAACATGCAAATTCTTAACATTTCTTAAATATTTTTTACAAGTTTAGGTGTGAAATGGTGAAAAATACAAGCACAATTTTTCTTGTTTTTTTCTTTAAATTTTGTGCTAAGATATGAAACATACAAACACATTTAAATTTTTTACATTTCTTAATTTTATTTTTGAGTTTTGCAGAGAAATACGAAAAAATACAAGCACATTAAATGTTTCACATTTCTTTCTTTTCTTTTAATTTTGGGCCAAAAAATATACGGGAAATATATATAAGGTAAACAAGCACATGTTTTAATATTTTATAAAAAAATATATAAGCATGCTCACATTCTTCAAATTATTTTCTTTTTTAATTTTTGGGTGAAAAATTAAATATACAAGAACAAGTTCAAATTCTTCAAATTTCTGAAAAACTTTTAATTTTGGGTTGAAATATGAAATATGTAAGCATGTTAAAATTATTTTTCTTTTCTTTTCTTTTTTTACAGTGAAATATGAAATATACAGGCACATGTTCAAATTTTTCCTCTCAATTTTGGGTTCAAAGTTTTTCAAATTTGTTTCTTTTTTTACTTAGAATTTTGGAGGCAAATTTTGAAAGCGCATTTAAATTCTTCAACTTTTTTATTTTAATTTTGGTGCTAAATATGAAATATACTCACGTTTTGGACAGGTTTCTTGAGATTCACCATAAAGGTGTTGAATTGTACATAAATAGTTGAACTTTTATAATTTAGATATACAAATGGCTTCATGTCGCTGTTTAAATGTTCCTTGTAAACTGTTTTTGGCTTGATATGTGTTGTGTGTTTATCGTGGGAGCCGTGTGTGTTTCACAGAGAGATGTCAGACGACACGGGAAGCTGCTGAGCTGGTTTCCATTTGGCGCTTCGTCTTCCTCCGTCTGCTCTGATGTACGGCTGGTTTCTCAAATCTACACACACACACAGTCAGAAACAACCCAGATGAAGATGTCTGAAGATTTGTGAGCTTTTCAGAAACTTGGAAAAAAAAAACATCAGAGATCTACATGGAGGAACTGAGGGAGGCTCTTGCAGGAAGCTGAGTGCTACAGAAAAGCATAAGTAGATGAAGAGAGATACCTTCAGAGACATGACAGAGGAAATGAGAGACAGTTATAAAGAAGTCCCATCGCAGAAACCCGAATCACAGAGCAGACGAGACGAGCGCTTCCCAGAACGGGCCGTAAACGGCACCGCCTGCAGAGCTGAGAACCAGACAGAGAGTGGAAAAAAGACAGAAAGACTAAATACACAGTATAGTCTGAATATCCAAAGGAAAAAATTGTGACTGAAATAAAATAATAGAAGAAAGAATTTAAGAATAGGCAAAGAATTCCAAGAAGCACTCGAAGGAATGATGAAAAGATGTTCTAACCCTACTTGAATTTTATATCAATGTTAGGCTGATGGACTATAAATAAATGTCAATGTATACAGTGCCCTCCACTAATATTGGCACCCTTGGTAAATAAGAGCAAAGGTGACTGTGAAAATAAATCTGCATTGTTTATCCTTTAGATCTTTCATTTGAAAAAAAAAAAAAATCACAAAATTCTAACCTTTCCTTTAAGTAAATTGATGGAAACTGAGGCGGAAATCTCATTATGAAATAAATGTTTTTCTCTAGTTCACGTTGGCCACAATTATTGGCACCCCTAGAAATTTGTCAAAGTAAAATTTCTCTGAAGGATATTCCCATTAATATTACAATTTTTTAGCACAGCTAAAAAGGATTAGGCTAGGATTATAAAATGGCCCAGCCATGACTTTCTGTTCCACAGGATTATAAATATGAACTAGAGAAAAACATTTATTTCATAAGGAGATTTCCCTCCGAGATTCTATTGTTTTACTTCAATGACAGGTTAGAATTTTGTGAATTTTTTCGAATGAAAGATCAAAACGATAAACCATGCAGATTAATTCAAGAAAAATGTCTAATATTTTTTACAGAACAAATGGGTTTTTTATACAAATTAAAATAAGTATATTTTGATATATTTAAAAATTATAAATACATTTATTAATTTTTATAGCTCAGAATAGTCAAACGTCTAATCTAAAAACATCTAATATTTGGATTTTATTTAGAAGTTTTAGTACTTAGTTTTTAATAATTATTATTATATTATTATTTATGTTTCATTATTATTATTTAAATATTTTTACATTTTGATTTTTTTTTTATTTAGATTTATTTCAGTTATTTATAGATTATTAATACATTCATTTATTAGAATGGCTTATACAAATGTATATTATATAGATGGTTCAATATATTTAGTTTATAAATGCTATAAAAATTGCTTTACTTTTACAACATATTTTATAAAAACAGCAAAATACATTTCAGTATATATATTGATTATATTTACTTTAAATTATTGCTTTAAATTATTTATTTATATTAGTATAAATAAATCTATATATTATATAAATATATTTTTACATATTTATAGTTTACCATATTTTCAATATTTAAATTTTGTATAGTGTAAATGGGTCTTTATACTAATATTTTTCAATATTTATGTATGTATAAATTGTCATTAATGCGGTTACATTAAAATATAATAAAAACTGTAAAATGTAATCATTTTACATAATAAAACTATGTAATTATAATATTATTATATGTCATAAATTCAGGCCATTCTTTAGAAAGCAGAATATCAAATGTAGTCAATTTTAATTGTTAATTTATGTATTTGTATTTTATTTTATATTCATATTTATATGAATATTATATAAGTATATTTTAACATTAAAAAAATATTTTTATTAATTTTGTATACATTTTATTTTTTATATATGTATATTATATATTAAGTATAAATAGAAAATGTATACTATAAAAAATATTATTGTGTATAAAATATATATATTTTTTCAAGTTGAAAGCATCTTTAAACTATGGCTGTCAATAGATTAAAATACATAAAATAATCGTGAATTATTATAATAATTTTGTTTCATTCTTTAGAAAGCAGAATGTCAAATGTAGTCAATTGTAATTGTCTTAATTTAAATATTTCATTTAATTGTAATTATTTAAATGTATTTATTCTTTTATTTTATTCTATGTATTTTATTATTTATTTATTTTTTGCCTAAATGTTTGGCATAGAGGTTGCATCAGGTTTTGTTTGCACCATTTATAATTTAAGCCTTAACAAATCACTATCATTAAAGGCACATGCTTTTTGTAATACAGTTAAGGCAATGGTTTTCTGTACTGTAAGTTGAGTTTAGTCTGACCTGTGATGATGTCCTCAATGGCTCCGTCTTTGCCCTCTCTCACGAGCGGCGTCATCTGCCTGCGCTTCAGCTCTGCGATCAGATCCACCTGCGGGAAGCGTGGCATCGCTGGCATCTAAACACATCAACACTTGTGAGACCTTGATAATTCTCTTTCTATTCTCCATTATTTCTCCTCTTACTACTCTATTTCACATTACCTTATTACTCACTGCTGTGTTGATGGGAGGGTCAGAGATGTGTAAATCTGTGCCAAAATCAGTCTCAGGGATGTTCTTCTTGCGCTGTGCATTCTCCTGTTCGGCCAGCTACAGATAAAGATAGACTTATCCATCAATCAACATGCATGAGAAAATACTGAAAAAAATATGTGTACAAAGCAATATGCCATATACTAAATATAGATTAGGAGAATAGTTAAAAATGCTAATAATTGCATGCTAGAGGTTCCTGATGGGGATTTTCAAAGTATCCTTTGGTCAAATAACCTCTATCAGTTATTTTAATATTCTTTACGTATATTTCTAGTATTTATTAATATTTTGAGTTGTAAGTTTTGATTTCAAATTTTTTTTTTAACATTGTCTTTTTGTCTATCTTTTTTCCATTTTATAATTTTAAATTAAAAATGTATTTATTTTATTACTTTTATGAACATTTTACTACTTTTTAGGGTTAGTACAAATGTATATTATATAAATGATTCAGTATATTTATAGTATATAAATACTACATATGTACAATTATAATGTTTAAATATAAATATAAATAAAAACTTATAAATGGATCTTTATACATTTTAATTTATTTATTATAACATAGTATATTTACTTTCAGATTTAAATTATAGTATAAATTAATCTATACAGGTATATAGTATATAAATATATTTTTTAGCATATTCTTTTTACATATTTTTTACATTTTTACTACTATTTTATTACCTAAACTTCTTTATTTCAGTTAATTACCAAAAGCAGCATTTCTAATTCTCTAATTTTAAGCTTTTTTTTTATCAAATATTTATATTTTATTTTGAATTTTTAGTAATTTTTCATTATTATTATTATTATTCAAACATTTATAATTTTAATATAATTTTAGTACTTCATTTATTTCTGTTAGTTGTCCATTTCAATTTTTCAGGCTTTTTAATTAAATTTATAAAGCTAATATTTTTAATAATTATTTAATCATAATATATATATATATATATATATATATATATATATATATAATTTATAATAAAATATTTATATATAATTTACTTGCAATTTTCTTTTGTAATTATTTGTGAAATTTACTAGCAATTTCTGAGGGAAAATTGTTCAAAATAAAAACGTATTTTTTTATTGTGTCTTTGTGATTTTAATCTCTCATTACCAGTATGACATACGCTGATGTGATATGAGCACTGGGTAATATTATTATCACCTTATATGCTTTAATAAACCTGGCAAAAACAGGGAAGAACACAGAAGGCGGTGTGGATTTGGGATCCTCTCCGAAATACTCCACCACTGAGTGATACACCTCCTGCAGAAACACACAGATGATCCAGTCATGTACAAAATATTATTCGCTGCTATTCACACAGAGCTGAATTCATCCCTACCTCTGAAGTTTTGCTGTCTTTGACCACAGAGTCCAGCAGACTGCCGTTATTGGACGTGAAGTTTGTGAGGACAGCGTTGTCTTTCTGCTGGAGATACTCTTTACGCACCACCTCCATTCCCTTCTCCAGAGATCGAACATCTGCAAGGATGCTGTCCAGAGAGACTGAGAAAAAACAGCATCAACATGCAGGTCAGTGAATGAATATATAGCTTTCATTTAGCAGATGCTTTCAGCAATTTGGGTTTTGGACCAGTGTTGCCAAGTCTGTGGTTTTCACACATTATTGGGATACTTTAACACTGCTGCCATGAGATGTTTTTCACGTCTGTGGGTTGAAGTGACCACAATACTGTGATATTTAGCCCATGGATTGCAAATCTTGCCAGGGTAACCCTGCCAAAAAACATAATTGGGATAGTTTTGGGTATGCTTTGAGAAGCAATTGGTCGGGTTTTGTTGTGAAAACCTGGCAACCCTGATTAGGATTTACAAATTTAAGGGTTACCCGCCCAGATTTTTTAAGCTTCAAAGTTGGCTTTGATTTTTCATTTTGGATTGCCTTTGTTTAGTTTTTGATTTTTTCTTACGTTATTGTAGTACACTGTAAAAAGTGAACAGTTGGATCAACTTAAAAAAATTACTTCAATTGGTAACACCTAAAAAAATTAAGTTGATTGAACTAAGATTATCTAAGTGTGGTCAATCACACTTAAATAATCTTAGTTCAATCAACTTAAACTTTTTAGGTGTTACCAATTGAAGTAATTTTTTTTAAGTTGATTCAGCTTTTCACTTTTTACAGTGTAGGGCAAACTAAAACATGCATGATCTGTGTAAAAGTTTTGAGGACATACAAATGTTGTGTTTAAATAATCATCTGACCCCCCTCAGCATTCTTAAGAAGTGCTTAAAAACATTTGAGGATTATATTTTCATAATTAAATTTGACTTTTTAAAAATATATGATTTTAAAATATTTTATAAATATCTGAAAACACTTTAAAAACAAATTAAATTTAGTTTAAAAAATAAAATATATTTTAAATAATAAAAACAAGGAGGAAAAGCATCTCACAATTCTGACTTAGAGTTGTGAGATAAAAAGTCACAATTGTGTGATATAAAGTTTATCTTGCAATTCTGACTTTTTCCTCAAAATTGCAAGTTGTATCTCACAATTCTGATTAAATTAAATTAAATTTTTTTGTGCAAATCCAAGTTTAAATCTTGCAATGCTGACTTTTTTCCCCACAATTCCAAGTTTAAATCTTGCAATTCTGACCTTTTTTCCTCAAAATTGCAAGTTTAAATCTTGCCATTCTGACCTTTTTTCTCAAAACTGTAAACGGTTTTGACTTTCTTTCTCAGAATTCTCAGATATATCACCCAATTTTGACTTTATAACTGTGAAATCTGACTTTATAACTTGCCAATGTTTTTTAATCATGGAATTCTGACTGTTTTCTAGCAATTGCAAGTTTATCTCACAATTCTGACTTTTTTTCTCACAATTACAATTTAAAATGTGCAATTTTCTCAAAAATCCCAGTTTAAATCTCACAATTCTAACTTTTTTTTCTTGCAGTTCCAAGTTTAAATTTGCAATTCTGACTTTTTTCTCAAAACTGTAAGTTTATATCACCCACTTCCGACTTTAGAGCTCAACTGTGACTTTATAACTTGCAATTGCAACTTTATATCACAGAATTCAGAACTTAGTCAGAACTTTGCTTTTTTATCGCAAATGCAAGTATATATCTCACAATTCTAAGAAAAAAAGTCAGAATTCGTGATTAACTCGCAATTACCTTTTTTTTTTTTTTTTTATTCAGTGGCAGAAACGAGCTTCCATAAGAGCTGTAGTGGTGAGTTGATGTAAACGTGTGTTCGTATGCAACACTTACCAAGTGCAGCTTTGTCCAGACAGTGTAGTTCAGTGTGAAAGTTTTGCAGTTGAGGATATTTTTCTTGTATGATGCTGACGATGAAATGCAGGAGCGTCAGTTTTCGATCTGTGGATTTCATGTCCAGAAGCTGAAATCGAAAATGTGAGAGATGCCCGATAAATCGTTCAGCATAAACTGATCAAATATATACCTTTAATGCAATGCAAGTCACTTTGGATAAAAGAATCTGCCAAATGCATGAATATAAATATTTTATGTGTAAGTCAAATATGCTAATTAATTAAATTGAATAGGCTTACATGACATTCATGCCCATAAAATACAATCAAACAATAGCAAATGAGGCATGCATTTATTTTATCTTTTATATATGTGACCCTGAACCACAAAACCATTCGTAGGTTGCACACAAAATTATCGATTTTTTTTTATGCCAAAAATCATTAGGATAAGATCATGTTCCATGAAGATATTTGTAAATTTCCTACTGTAAATATATGAAAACTTACTTTTTGATTAGTAATATGCATTGCTAAGGACTTCATTTGGACAACTTTAATGGCAAGTTTTTCAATATTGTAATTTTTTGCACCCTCAGATTCCAGATTCCAATAGTTGTATCTCAGCCAAATATGATCCTATCCCAATGGAAAGCCTATTTAATCAGCTTTCATATGATGTATAAATCTCAATTTCCAAAAATGTACCCTTATGATACCCTTATGTTTTGTGGTCCAGGGTCATATATATATGAGCAAAAGATTTTTCAAAATTGTAAAGACTATGTTTTGCAACAAAATAGCCTACTATTTCCACTTTGTCTGCTTCAAAACCATCTATTTAAAAGATATTGGAAGTGACACTGATAAACTAAAACTACTTTATAATGCAAAATCCAATTTTTGTAAATTTTTGTCATTTTTCTCTCACCAGGTCCAGACTTTGTAGTCGAAACCCATACGCTGATCCTCTCTTCCCACTGTTCATGTAATTCCCAAACGCAAGAATGATCTGCAAACAAAGAAAGCTCAGTTTTCCCAGCAGAAATTCATTTATGCACATGAAAATTGATTCTCTTTACCTCTAGAATCTTCTTGAGTTTGCTGGAGGATTTGATAGACATGGACGCAGCGATAATGGCATTCAATTGCTGCAAAATAAAACCAGGTATTATATTTAGATTTTAATTTCATGTTAAATTCAAGTATGCATGCTCATAACATATATACTGACAGGCTTTAATAGGATTATGCTCTCGCTGAAGTTGCCCATGAAGGTCAGCGTGCTGATTCTCTGCGACAGACGAGGGATTTTGCTGAAGGCCACAATAAATCGGTCCTCCTCTGACAGCTCCAGCAGGGGGCGTCCTTCACGCTCGTATTTCTCAATCAACTTCAGCTCGTAATCAGATGGGATGAAGCGCTCCAGCAGCTCCAGAAAATCTGAGTTTAGCAAATCTAGATTATACCTGCACAAAGAGAGTATCGAGATTAGTTTAACATGCAAATGTTGGCTTTATCAAAAAGTGTGTCTGTTGGACGCACGTTTGGATCGCAGTGCAGATCTGTGCAGTTCTCATGCCTCCTTTGCGCAGGGTGATGGCCAGGTTTTTAGCCCTGTTGGGCTCCAGTAGTGCAATTTTATTGGATCCTTTATGAGCGACTTTCACCTTCAGAGTGCCGACGTCAACAGGCGCAGACTGAGCTTTAGTTTTAAACAACTCCTCAAAGACATCCATATTCAACTCCTTCAGACAGAGCAAACACAGGTGAGTGACATTTATTTATATGACAATAAATGTTGAGCTAATTCTTTTTAGTATTTTTTAAACATTAAAATTACATGTATAAATATTTAAAACAAGAACTATATATATTTTATTTAAATATTGTATATATAAAATATTTTATAAATTAATAACAGACATATTTCAAGAAGGAAAGGGCAAAAATTGCATGAATATTAAAAGCTAAATTATATTGCAGGTTATAAAAGTTTTAACATATGCATTTCCAGGTGATACTATTTCATGCTTTTCTAAACTAAACCTTAAAATTAGGAAGCACAACCTATTAAAATGCATTTTTTATTCAAATAAAATTTATAAATATTAAAACAGGTGGTCTTGTTTCATGCATTTCTATTAATTGCGAGGTTAATATCAGACAAACAAAGAGGGAAAGACTTGCCCTAAAACGTAGCATTTTTGTTAAAGTAACATTTATATATATTAAAAACAAAAATGATATTAATAAAAAGTAATACATATTGTATATATTAAAATTACAAATATTAAAATTAATAAGAATTTAGAAAAAAATATAGTATATATAGAATAATTCGTAGAATATAAATAAATAAAAAAATATATATTTTCTATGTAAAAAATTTAAGTAATTAAAAAATTCTAACACATTTAAATAAAAAGTAATATGTGGAATGTATAAAATTTCAAAAAATGTATTGATTTTTAGGCGTATTTATATCTTTGAATTACTTATAAAATATATTTAAATAAATAATATTCTTTGAAATTTTAAAATGTAATTAAAAAATTTTCAAACATTTAAATAAAATATGTAATGTCAATATAAATAATATGTAAAATGTACAAATATTCAAAACAAAAATCCCCTTTTTAACATATTTATAGATAGATAGATAGATAGATAGATAGATAGAATAAAAGTAAATTAAATAAGAATTTAGAAGAAATAGAATAATTTGTAGAAAAACAAATATAATATGTTCTATGTAAATATTTTATAAGTAATTAAAAATTCAAACACATTTAAATAAAATATTATGTAATGTAAATATTAATATGCAAAATGTATAAATATTCAAAACAAATATTATATAATTTTTAAACATTAATGTATGTATAGATAGATAGATAAATAGAGATATATTTTAGAATAAAAGTAAATGAAATAAGAATTTAGAAAAATGGAAACATTTCTAGAATATTTTTTAACATATATATATGTATAATAGGTAAAATATTTTCAATGTAATTAAAAATATATATTTTAAGAAAAAATAAGCAAATGTTTCTAACAAAATGTTTCTAAATTTTCAGGTGGCCCTATTCATGTATTTTTGTGAGGCAAGTTATAAAGACACTTTAATAAAAAAAAAGTAAAATAAACTGTATAAATATTAAAAACAAAAATTATTTACACTTTTAAACATATTTTAGATAGTTAATGAAACAATATATTTCAAGTAGAAAAAAAGCACAAAGCAGCAAATCGTTATAACATGCATTACTTTTTTAGCCCTTTCAGTAAGTCTCATTAGAAACACACACAGAACTGACCCCAAGCACACTTTCGTCATCCAGCTCTGTGAAGACGGTGCCGGCCACCTGTTCCTCCATGAGAGCCTGCCAGTTAAGCATTGGCATTCGATACTTGGTCTTGATTGGCTTCTTACTTTTTACACCTTTAACACACACAAACACACACAATATAAAAATATCTGACAATGTAATGTGTACAGCCTCACTTTCATTCAAAGTTCTCAATTTTGTTGTACTATACATGACTGTCATCAATTCTATCACCTGTCTTTATAGTTCCTGTCCTCCCAGGTAGAGGTGAAGGGGGCGGGGCCACATTCATAGGGGGCGGAGGAGGGGGCGGTGGAGGGGCGGGGACAGGAGGAGGGGGCGGAGACTGCTTAGCAGGTGAGGCCTGTATTTCTATTGAACTCTTATCTTGGGGTTAAAAGAGAAGATAATTATTCATTACTTTTTTATTACCAAATAATATTCATAGAAATACAATATTCATCTCGGCACATATTACATGGCTAGGAATTTTCAGAATAAGTAAGATTTGATAATATACATAATATTACTGGTTTTGCTTCAGGATATAAATATGATATGTGACCCTGGACCACAAAACCAGTCCTAAGTAGCACCGTTATATTTGAAGCAATAGCCAAAAAAACTTTTTTTTTTTTTTCATTTTTTGCCAAAAATCAATAGGATATTAAGATCATGTTCCATGAAGATATTTTGTACATTTCCTACCATAAATATACTGTATCAAAACTTAATTTTTGATTAGTAATATGCATTGCTGGACAACTTTAAAGGCGATTTTCTCAATATTTTTTGTACCGTCAGATTGCAGAAATTTATTCAATTTGAAACATTGTCTTATCCTAACAAACCGTTTATCAATGAAATGCTTATTTATTTATTCAAAAAACTGACCCTTTATGACAGTCACATATTATATTATTACATTGTATTATATATTGTTTATAACTTTATGAATTTAGTTTAAAAACCATTGCCTAGGTTAACTTTTGTCTAACTGTGTTAGATTTTCCACATAACAATTTGTTTTAATACAACTGAGATACTGTTATAGTTTTTTGTTTTAATTTTTACATTTTCTGATTTATTTTTGTTTTGTTTTTTACAAAAAAATCTACAGTTAGTGCATCAAATTAAACTAAATAAAATGTTGAAGCTGAAATAAAATAAATTTACATTTATGTCATGTTTCCCACATGACGTACTTTTTATTATTTATATTTATTTTATTAATTTGTTTTATTTAACAATAATAACTGTATTTGGAAAGATTAAACAGATTTCAGTATATTACATTCTAAAAATTATTATATAACTTATAAATTATATAAATAAAAATATCTAATTAGAATTCTATATATAGAGAAAATCGCCTTTAAAGTTGTCCAAATTAAGTCCTTAGCCATGCATTTTACTAAACAGAGATTAAGTTTTGATATATTTACAGTTGGAAAAAATCTAATTATTGAGAAAATCACCTTTAAAGTTTTCCAAATGAAGTTCTTTGCCATGCATATTATTAATAAAAATGGTTTGATATATTTAAGTTAGGAAATTTACCTTCATGGAACATGATCTTTACTTAATATCCTAATGATTTTTGGCATAAAAGAAAAATAGTTTTTTTTTGTTTACCCATGCAAAGTATTTTTGGCTAATGCTACAAATTTACCAATGCGACTTATGACTGTTTTTGTGTATAATACACATATATATGTTTATTTGGATCTTCACCTGTTGTTTCAGTGGCTGTTATAATGTGCAAATCGAGAGACCCGGATTCAGATCTCTCCATGCGGATCAGACCTCGTTCCACCAGGACCTGAACCATCTTCTCCAGCTCTTTAGTGGAGCGCTGTCTGTCTCTCTCTCGCTCCTGCTCTTTCTCATTTTGTGTCTTTCTCTCTTTCTCCTTCTGCTGCAGCTGAGAGACCTGAGCCTGTGCCTCCTTCACACTGTCCTGAAAACACACACAAAAGCTTCACGGACTGGAAACAGGAGTAAGCGTAAGTGTGTGTGTGTTTGAGCAAAAAGTTTTACCTTCAGAAGTTCCACCTCTTTCCTACTCTGTATGAGCTGTTTCTCGAGTTCAGACGTCTTCTCCACAGCTTCACTCTCACACTGCTGCAGTCTACAGTTTAACTGATATATACAACATCCACTGAGTACTTAAATTTAATTTGGTATATGTATATTTTCAAAGTATAAATATGCGACCCTGGACCAACTTAATTTTTTTATTAGTAATATGCACTGCTAAGAATTTCAACTGGACAACTTTTAAGGCGATTTTCTCAATATTTAGATTTTTTTGCACCCTCAGATTCTCTGCTAAAAGTTCTGGCCAAATAATGTCATATCCTTAACTTTGTTAATAAAACATCATTTCATATAAATCTCAATTTCCAAAAATTGACCCTGATGATTGGTTTTGTGGTCCAGGGTCACATATGATGTGCCTTATAAGCAGAGTTGGGTAGGTTACTTTGGAAATGGAATAGATTACAGATTATAAATTACCATATTTAAAATGTAATGAGTACGGTTTTCAATTTCAATTACTTTATTAAAATAATGTAACTGATTTACATTTGATTACTTTTTGATTGCTTTTCTAAATTAAAATAAAAAACAAATCTAAAAATCATTTGCTACTTTTTGTTTTAAATTTGTTTATAAATATATTTAATCATTTAAGCAAAAAAAAATGTTATTATATTTATTCATTTATTTATATTTATAAATTAAAAAAATATATTGAATAAAAAATTATAAATATTAAAAACAAACATTATTTAAAATTTTAAACATAAAAAAAAAAAAAACTGCTACTAAGCTCCAAATTAATGAGTCAACGAATAAAAATATGAGATTGCAAAACAATTTTGGATAATTTTAATTGAATAGATAATAATAATAATAATAGTAATAATAATCGAAAATAAAAATGCATTTATTGCATTCAGTGCATTATTATTATTTTTTATTATATAATGCATATTGTTTTTATTGTTGTCAAAAAGCAGATATATATGCACTTGAAAACATATATATCATAAATAATTAAGAACAGACTTTTATCAATATGTGTGTTTTGGGTGTGTGTACCTCCGTGTTTTGTTCTTGTAGCTCTTCTAGATGTTCCATTATTGTGTTTTTGGCCTCGGCATCCTCTAGCAGTGCTCCAACATCGAATACATTATCCAGATACGCTTGAATCTGTATTTGCAGCCTCTCACTCTCAGTACCATTCAACTTCTACACACACACAAACACACACAAAACAATTCAGACTGTGTTTTAGGCTGCATTAATTGATCAAAAACACAGAATTTTTTTTTTTAAATTATGCAATATTTTTACAATTTAAAATAAATGTTTTCTATGTGAATATATTTTAAAATGTAATTCATTCCTGTGATGAAAGCTGAATTTTCAGCATCGTTACTCCAGTCTTGTCACATGATCCTTTAGAAATCATTCTAATATGCTAATATGCTTTCTGATTTTATTATTCACGTTAGAACAGTTGTGATACGTTATATTTGTGTCAAACAATTATACTCTTATGTATGTTAGTCGCTCACCTCCAGATAGTCGTCTAGTCCCAGTTGTGTAAACTCATACTGTAAATACACTCGGAAGTTCATGTTCTCCACTGAGTGCACTACGATGTTGATAAACTGCATACAAGCCACCTAGAGGTGAAAAAGTGGATCAGATACATACAGTTGAAGTCAAAAGTTTTCATACACCTTGCAGAATGTGCAAAATGTTTATTATTTGACCAAAAGAAGAGGGATCATACAAAATGCTTGTTGTTGTTTTTTTATTTAGTACTGACCTGAATAAGATATTTCGCATAAGAGATAGCCCACATGAGAAAATAATGGTTGATTTTATAAATGTTGTTTACATGCACTTGATTCTTAATAGGAATACTGTGTTTTTACCTGAATGATCCACAGCTGTGTTTGTTTGTTTAGTGATAGTTGCTCATGAGTCCCTTGTTTGTCCTGAACAGTTAAACTGCCTGCTGTTCTTCAGAAAATCCTTCAGGTCCCACAATTTTTTTTGTTTTTTCAGCGATTTTATGTATTTGAAACCTTTCCAACAATCACCGTATGATTTTGAGATCCATCTTTTCACATTGAGGACAAATGAGGGTTAACTATTACAGAAGGTTCAAACGCTCACTGATGCTCCAGAAGGAAAAATCATGCATTAAGGGCCAGGGGGTGAAAACTTTTGAATGGAAAGATGTTTACATTTTTTTCCCCATAATGCCTAAATGTAATATTTTTTTCATTTAGTACTGTCCTTAAGAAGCCACAGAAGATACTTGCTTGTTTCCCAGAAGACAAAACAAGTTAAATTTACCTTGATCTTCAAATTCAAAAGTTTTCACCCTGGCTCTTAATGCATGTTTTTTCCTTCTGACGCATCAGTGAGCGTTTGAACCTTCTGTAATAGTTGCTTAAGAGTCTCTCAGTTGTCCTCAGTGTGAAAAGATGAATCTCAAAATCATACAGTCAATGTTGGAAAGGGTTAAAATACACAAAAACACTGAAAAAAAAACAAACAAACAAAAAACATTGTGGGACCTGAAGGATTTTTCTGAAGAACAGCAGGCAGTTTAACTGTTCGGGACAAGCAAGGGACTTATGAACAACTATCACTGAACAAACAAACACAGCTGTGGATCATTCAGGTAACAACACAGTATTAAGAATCAAGTGTATGTAAACTTTTGAAAAGGGTCATTTTTATAATTTCAACTATTATTTTCTCATGTGGTCTATCATCTTTTATGTGAAATACTGTATCTTATCCAGGTCAGTACTAAATAAAAAAAAAACATGTATTTTGCAGAATCTGCAAGGTGTATATAAACTTTTGACTTCAATTGTATCTTTATATGATGTATATATAGATATTTGGCATACTCTTTTGACCTTTCTGTTAAACTAAATAATATACAATTAGTGTAAGACTCTGATAAAACACTAAACGTAATAAAGAAAAGGCTGTCAAATGAAGCATTTTATATGTCCTCACCATGAAATCAATGTAGATGTCTTCATTGCTGAAATACTCCATGAGTTTCTCGAATCTGCTTTTCTCTCCACACACCTGCGTGAACATACAGACGCATTCACAGGTTTTCCTGAGGGAACTATTCACTTTATGTAAGTTTATTGTATTTTGCTTTGGATTAAAGTGTCTGTTAGCAAGTACATGACCATGAAGTAAGAACATTTTACTACATGACTACATTATTTTTCCCATAAGAGCAGGCACGGCCGTTTGTAAATTGAATGTGTCTGGCTTCCGGTCTTATCTGTGTCCAGCTAATAGCTGTTTTGCTGCTTGATATTGCAAATAAGGTGAGTCTTAGCTTGTTATTTTAATGTATTGTATTAATTATGAACACACTAGTTTGTATTGCAAACAGCTTTACTCTTTACTGCTTTGTTATTCTTCTCATCATTTTCCTAGAGCGGCTAAAAAAACCTGAAAACTCGCCCACAGTTTTACTTACTGACTAATAAAGAATAAGATGGATTGGTTTAATATTCCAATACTGTTACATTTTTATGCAAAGCATGTGCATATGCAGAAACAATGAGGACATATGAATGGGAAACCCCTGAGGAGATAAAGTCTGTATTTGTTTCGGTTTTAGCTCTGGTTTGCACAATCCTTTCTGCTGTTGTAGATATGCATCTGAATCATCACCCACACTAATGGTTTTTTGTGACTTTTGAAATGACGTCCGTGTGAATGTATGAGGTTGCAAACTGATCGTGTGTCCTGTGTGTGTGTGTCTTTATAAAGGTAATGATCTAGTTTTGTCATGTCTGTCGCTCTCAGTGCAGAGGGGTGTAACGGCTTGATATCACAGTATGAGCTTCAGGTTACTTGAGTTTAACAGCAGATCAGACACTTGTATCTCAAACTCATTATTTGTCTGTGTTGATTCAGCGTCTGAGAGAGAATAACTAAGTTTGGGTCTTTGATCCCTGAAACATTTTCTGTTAAAATGTGACCTTGGACCACAAAACCAGTCATAAGGTTAAATTTTACAAAACTGAGATGTATACATCATATGAAAGCTCAATAAATAAGCTTTCTTTTGATCTATGGTTTGTTAGGATAGCACAATATTTGGCCGAGATACAACTATTTGAATATCTGGAATCTGAGGGTGCAAAAAATTTTAAATACTGAGAAAATCACCTTTAAAGTTGTCCAAATTAAGTTCTTAACAATGCATATTACTAATCAAAAATTACATTTTGACATATTTATAGGAGGAATTTTACAAAAAATCTTCATGGAACATGATCTTTACTTTATTTCCTAATGATTTTTGACATAAAAGAAAAATCAATCATTTTGACCCATACAATGTATTTTTGGCTATTGCTACAAATATACCCCAGCGACTTAAGACTGGTTTTGTGGTCCAGGGTCACAAATTGTATATATATTGGGGCCCGGTTTTATAGACAGGGTGTAGCCTAAGCCAGGATTAGGCCATCGTTAAATTAAGACATTTAAGAAATTTTTATAAACATTACTGGTGTGCATCTTGAGACAAAACAAAGGCACTGATATATTTTAAGATCAGACAGTGCAAGTCTCTTTTAGTTGAAACAGCTCAGACTTAAATTTTAGTCTAGGACTAGGCTTAACCAAGTTTTTTTTCTAGTTTAGAAATGTATTTGAATTTATTATGTCTGATTATATTATGTCTTAGTATGTTATATCTGATTATATTATATTAAAACAAACATTTTTCTTTTTTATTATTTTTAGTATACATAATATTTATATTTTAGATTTTTTAAGAATTTAAAAATGTTTTTGAATTTATTATGTCAGATTATATTATGTATATATTGGTATATTATATTTTATTAAAACAAATTTTTATTTTTATTATTTTTTAATATATATTTAGTATTTTATATATATGTATTTTTTATTATTATTATATTTATTATTATTAGTTTCGGTATATTATGTTTGATTACATTTTATTTAAAAGAAATAAATATAATTTTTTATTTTATTATTTTTAAAATAGTTTTTAATATTACATAATTTTGTATTATATTATTATTTAGTATATTTGTATTTTATTAAAACAAACATTTTAGTATTTTTATAATGCATATTTAATGTTACAGTATTTAATATTATATTTTTTATTTTTTTCATATTATATTATTTGTATTATGATTTAGTATATTTGATTGTATTTTATTAAGACAAACTTTTTAGTATTTTGATAATACATATTTATTATTATAAAATATTTTCTTTTTTGATATTATATATTTTTTATTATATTATGATTTGGTATATTTGATTGTATTTTATTAAGACAAACTTTTTAGTATTTTTATAATGCTTATTTAATATTACAACATTTAATATTGAAATAAAATTTTTAATATTATAATTTTTTTCATCTTATGTTATTTATATTATACAGTAGTCAACATGTGAAGTGGATCAAAACCTTTTATTAAAGTTGTCCTTAAACTAAAACAATACCCGTTCTCAGGGGCGCCTCTCGCAATTTTGGGCCCTATGACAAAATATGAGGTTGGGCCCCCCTACCACACCAAAGCAGATCTCTGGGGGGCCCTAAAGGGCGTGGGCCCTTAGAATTGTCCTAACTCCCCCCCCCCCCCCCCCCCCTTAGCGGCGCCCCTGCCCGTTCTTGTCAAATTGTGTACAATAAGACCAAGGAGACA
>NC_133384.1:34020914-34226308 GCF_049309525.1 Garra rufa
CAAAGTATTATTAAAAAATACAAGACAAATTCGCACTGTGAAAAACCTAATCACAGTAAACGGCACCATGAAAAATGAGCAATAGCCTACATCAAAATTCTCAACAACAACATCAGGCAGTCTGCAGAGAAACTTGGTCTTGGGCACCAGTGGACATTTCAGCACGACAACGAACAAAACACACAGTAAAGGTGGTGAAGAAATGGTTAGTAGACAAAAACATTAACGTTTTGCAGTGGCCCAGCCAGAGTCCTGACTTAAATCCAATTGAGAATCTGTGGAGGAGCTAAAGATCAGGGTGAAGGCAAAGTGACCCTCCAACCTGAAAGAGTTGGAGCTCATCGCTAAAGATGAATGCAAAAAGCTGGTCAGCGATTATAGGAAGCGTACGATTGCTGTAATAGCCAATAAAGGCTTTTCTATTGATTATTGAGAAGGGTATGAATAATTTTGGACATGCCACTTTTTGTTCAAATGTAAATACAGGCAGAGAAATATTTTTTTTGATGCCTCTTGTACATCGTCTTATCTTTTGGGAGAAGCCTGTGTCATTTCCGGTCAAAAAAAACTTGCTGATTGAATAAAAGTAACTTTAAGTCAGAATTTGCCATATGAATAATTTCGGACTTGACTGTATATATATTTTATTATTATTAGTTTTTATGGTATGGTATATTAGCTTATATTTTATTAAAACATCTTTATATCTATTTATTTACTATGTGTTTAATAACATATTTTATCTCAAATAATATCTCAAAATAATTAATAGTAAAAGTAAAAGTACTGTTTGTGACACACACAAACAAACTCTCTGTACCAAGAATGCAGTCGATCCTGATAGAAGCGATTAGATGGGGGTGTTATGTATTAGGTCTTCTCACAAGTTTTGATCTCAAAAAACATTTCAGACATATTTGAGGATACAGTGATAGTGTTTTGCACGTGTGCATGTTTGTTTCTTTGTAGAATTTTATTGTGAACGTGTGTGAAGCTGAAAATAGTAATGTAGAAATTATATGTACAATATGTGACCCTGGACCACAAAACCAGTCTTAAGTAGCATGGGTGTATTTGTAGCAATAGACAAAAATATGTCAAAATAGTATGGTCAAAATTATACATTTTTCTTTTATGCCAAAAATCATTAGGATATTAAGTAAAGATTATGCTATTTCCTACTGTAAATATATCAAAACTTAATTTTTGTTTAGTAATATGCATTGCTAAGAACTTAATTTGCACAGTTTTAAAGGTCAATATTTAGATTTTTTTGCACCCTCAGATTCCAGATTTTCAAATAGTTGTATTTCAGCCATAAACCATAAATCATTAAGCATTCATACAGGCTTATTTATTATCCTTCAGATGATGTATAAATCTCAATTTCAAAAAATTGTCCCTTATGACTGGTTTTGTGGTCCAGGGTCACATATTTGTAAATTAGACTTATGTTTTCTTCTTCAGTTCAAGACCAAAGAAATTCATCAGCATGACATGTAGATCAAAAGTTGCTTAAATATGAAATCAAAATGTGTAATTCATCATTTCAGAGCGGTTTATACTCTATAGCTGACCTTGTGGTGTAGGGCCGTCCTGAGCGAGGAGAATTGTGGGAAGGAGAGTTTGTTGCACTCGTGGTCAAATCCTCCACAGATTTCTCTTCAAAGCTTCCATTATCAGTGCTGTCCATGTCATATCTGTAAAAACACAGTAGGTGTCTGTCTTATGATTGCATGTTAGTTAAACAGCACAAGTGGTTTTAACACTAAGAAATGTTTCTTGAGCAGCAAATCAGCATATTAGAATGATTTCTGAAGGATCAAGTGACACTGAAGACTGGAGTAACGATGCTGAAAATTCAGCTTTGCATCACAGAAATAAATTACATTATAAAATATATTCAAATAGAATATAAAATACTGTTTTTACTGTATTTGTATATGGTGAGCATATTCTTTTAAAATATATCAAAAATCTGTTTGACAATACAGTGTTGCTTTGATTGGTAAAGGTTGTTTGTTGTCCGGACTGATGAATGTAAAAGCAGTGTTACTGGCATCACAGAGCTGGTTTGAGAAATTAGATGGTCAGAGCATGTTCTCTTCCCAGACGCCTTGTCACATTAAGAATTTAGGTTCCTCTATTGTGTCTCGGACAATGTGTGTGTGTTTGTGTGTACATACGTGACTGCACGTTGAGCAAAAGAGAGGTACTCCACTAGCACGTCTAAACCCCTGTTTTCTTCATTCAGAAACTCCTCAGCCCACCTGAATTGATAGAGAGAGCAATACAATGAAAAACAAGAGCACAAGTGAGATAAATTATGAGTGACAAATTAATTACAATCCAGTGTCCACACAGATACTACCTGCATTTAAAGGAATAGTTCACCCAAAAATAAACATTTGCTAAAAATTTATTCACCCTCAAGCCATCAAAGACGTAGATGAGTTTGTTTCTTCATCAGAACAGATTTGGAAAAATGTAGCATTATGTTACTTGCAGTGTTGGGAAGGTTACTTTGGAAATGTAATAGGTTACAGATTACAAGTTACTTTTAATTACTTTTTGATTACTTTTCAAAATTTCGAATATTTTCAACTGTTATTCATTTTGAAACATTTAAACCAGGCATCTTACAGTAGCACTCAACATTGATTATTGTCAGACTTTCAAAATCCTTCATCACTTGAATTAAGTAAGGGATAATAAACATCTTTATTTTGCAGTAACAACTGGCTACATTATCAAGAACATTATCCCACTTATTACACAACTGCTTCATAGATTATTTAGATGTTTAGGTCAAAATTATTAGACACGAAACACTGATCTGGGTGAAATATTTGAATGCAAAGCTTTTGAAGTGAAAAAATGTATGTTTGTAAGAAACAAATTCATCATTAAGATGTTTTTTAACTTCAAACTGTTAATTCTGCCTAAATATTAAATGCATAATCCATAAAAACTCGTCCTCCATTGAAAAAGCCCATCCTCTGTTGGTCCACTCACATTTGTTTAGAGCTGTTGGACTCATTTGTAAATAGTGCTTGATCTGTGAATATTTCTCTCCTGATTCAGACAAGATGGCTTTTTCAATAGAGAAAGCAATAATAGAGGACTCCTATTTTAGCCGGAACCAACGGTTTAAAGTTAAAAATGTCTTAAAGAGAGATTTGAGACGTGGATTACTTGTGGATTATTGTGATGTTTTTATCAGCTGTTTGGACTCTCATTCTGACGGCACCCATTCACTGCAGAGGATCCGTTGGTGAGCAAGTGATGGAATGCAAATTTCTTTAAATCTGTTTCCATGAAGAAACAAACTCATCTACATCTTCATTTTTAGTTTAACTATTCCTTTAACAAGTGAAACTTTGTATAAAAAATATAAAATGAGTGTATATTCATTTATTATGTAATCAGGTCAGTAAAATGCATTGTCAGTAACACGGCATGTCATGTGATGGCTCTTACCCGATGTGATTGGTGCGTAGAGAGATTTCCAACTCTCTCAGAACTTGTGTGGATTCTTGGACTCGCCTCTTAAACTACAAATCACACACATATCATGTTATTAATTAAATTCACTCACATATTTCAGTTTGATTGATTATAATTGGACAAGTTTTATATTTCACTGTCAGATTTAAACACATTTATACACAAACTCAAACTTATCGGTACCTTTCTGCCTCCTCCCTGCTCTAATACACTCTTAAGTTTCTGGATGTACGCAGACGGAGGGTTCTTCACCTGAAACCGCTCCTGAGGAGAGAAACAAGAAAACAAAAACAGCATAAATAATTTTTTTCATAACCATTTTCCACCCTCATAATCATGACTGTGACTGTACCTTTAAGACTTTGATGGGTAAATGATCCCTAGTATGATCGCTAACTGATTGGTGAATATTTATTTATTTTTAATTTATTTATGTGGTCATATGGCAATAACGTCACATTTGTGACATCAAAACCATTAAGGTTTCTTAACCATTTAGTTTCAGTGAATGGGTGCACTTAAAAGGACGTTTTTAGTTTTTTAAGAGCAAGGGCAGTTGTGTTTTTCATTATGTCCCCTTTAAAGGTGTGTTATGTGGTTTGGGTAGATAAATGCATGCTTGTAAAAAGGGAATTTAACTCACCTGGTCACAAACTAACTCCCATTTCTTCTCGTTGTCGTACTGACAGAGCAGCTTCACTTTATCAGGTGGAAGATTCATGGAACTCTACAATCACAGAGCAAGAGACAAATCATAAGCCTTTTTGTAAGTCTAAATTCATTTATATAAATTTTACAGAGCTATTAGCTCTGTTCCACTGAGGCAAAGTCTTAAAAATGCTTTTTACAGCACCTTTGGGTTCAGCAAAGAACCAGTTTTCATGTTGTAGTTTTTTAAATGTTGTGAGTATTATTTTAATTTCAAATAGCTGTTATTTATGTGAATATATTTTAAAATATATGCTGAATTTCCAGCATCATTACTCCAGTCTTCAGTGTCACATCCTTCAGAAATTATTCTAATATGTTAATTTGATGCTCAAAAATCATTTCTGATTATGATCACAGTTGAAAACAATTGTCTAAATCAATACTTTTTAGGCTTTTTTTTTCCAGAAATCTTTGACGAATAAGAACAGAATTTAAATATTTCAAATTTTAAATATTTTGTAACATTTTAAATGTTTTTGCTGTTACTTTAGATCAGTTTAATGTGTCTATTTTGAAGAAAAAAATGTATTTCTTAAAAAAAAAAATCTTACTGACCACAAACTTTAGAACGGTAGTTTAGCTTCCTCAGATCAGCATTTTGATTTTTGGATGCCAGTTGCACCAGTACATAGATGGCTTGCTAATAAAACATATAATAAAATTCCTTTGTAGAACTAGAAGCCTCTCTTTTGTTTTTAAGAATTAGCTAATGGTGCGTCCTACTTTTCACAGATTTACAAGGACAGAAATATCCAAAAGAAATACTATGTTCAAGGTTTATTGATATACGGTTTATTAGGATAGGACAATATTTGGCAGAGATACAATTCTAGAAAACATCTGAAAAAAAAAAAAAACATTCTAAATATTGAGAAAATCGCCTTTAAAGTTGTCCTAATGAAGTTCTTAGCAATGCATATTACTAATCAAAAATGAAGTTTTAAAATATGTACGGTAGGAAATTTACAAAATATTTTCGATTTGATTATGATTTTTGGCATAAAAGAAAAATCAATCATTTTGACCCATTCTGTGTATTTTTGTCTATTGCTACAAACATATCCGTGACTGTTTTTGTGCAGGGTCACATATGTTCCCAGACCACTGCAGTATTTACACATTACACTTGTTTGCAGATAGCCACTTATGAACTCATGAGTAAGCAAGCGTCTTGTGAGCCGGTTTACCAGCAGCGAACAGATCACATGTATAATAAGGCATGCTGACTCTAAGAATGCCCTTTTTGAACCGGCAGATTAGTGCTGTGTGAATGTCCTGTTGCTATGACGCTCTCCTAAATTATTTATGAACAGCATGAGTGTTTGCATTTGTACTCCACACACACACACACACACACACACACACACACACACTGTTATGGCCCTACAGAATTACCACATCAGTGACTCATCTGAGCATCGGATGATACCGACCACACACACACACACACACACACACACACACTGTGTGTGTGCAAGCTGCATGAAAATCCCTTAAAACATTATGAAAATCATCTTCAAGGTCATCCTTCATTGTCTTACGCTCGCCAGGCTATTTACTATTTTAAATAGCTGTTTTTTTTATTTGAGTGTTTTAAAATGTAATTTATTTCTGTGATGCAAAGCTGAATTTTCAGCATCATTACTCCATTCAGTGTCACATGATCCTTCAAAAATCATTCATGCATGAGTTAAAGGAGAAGTTCAGTATCAGAGCAAAAATTTACAGATAATGTTTTTTTATTCACTCGTAAAGAAATTATGTTTTTTGAGGAAAACATTTCAGGATTTCTCTCCATATAGTGGACTTCTATGGTGCCCCCGAGTTTGAATTTTTATATACTTTTTTTTAATACAATTTATATACTTTTTAACCTCAAATGCTCGTCTTGCCTAGTTCTGTGTGAAATCTGTGTATTGTAGACAGTTAGGGTATGTCGAAAAACCTCCATCTCATTTTTTCCTCCAACTTCAAAATTGTCCTACTTCGCTGCAGAAGTACCGACCCAGTGTTTACAAAGTGAACGTGCAAAGAAGATCAAACGTCCTTTACGAAAAATGTAAAACAGGGATGCTGGAGTTTTTCAACATACCTAACTGTCATGAACTGGAATACACAGAGTACACACAGAGCTTAAAAAGTATATAAATTGTGATTTTTTTTTTTTAGAAAATAATGATTGTTAGCTAGATAAGACCCTTCTTTCCTCGACTGGGACCATTTAGAGCCCTTTGAAGCTGCATTTTGGAAGTTCAAACTCGGGGGCACCATAGAAGTCCATTATATGGAGAGAAATCCTGAAATGTTTTCCTCAAAAAATATAATTTCTTTATGACTGAAGAAAGAAAGACATGAACATCTTGGATGACATTAATATGACATCTGTAAATTTTTGTTCTGAAAGTGAACTACTCCTTTAAATGCTTAAATTACTTAGGAATTATTCATCTCTAACTATGAGCAATATTAAGCAAATGCCACTGAGTAAATTAATATTTTTGTATTTTCATCTCCTGTGAATCTTTTTCCTCATAAGGAACATCCTCGGGAGGGTTTGTTCAGGTGTTTCTATTCTCTTGCAGGCATTTTGGGAACTTTCATCCTCATAAGAATACCAAAACGCTCTGTAAGTGTATTTCCACTTTCCCTACTTTTTTTTTTTTTTTTTGACTTGAAAAGTGGTTTCACTTTCTGCATACAGCTGGTGAGGTCCTTTAGAAATTAAATGTTTTGCTGTGAAAGATGACAGGAATTTTCAGTATTTGTTTTGTGTTTTATTCCTTGGCTGTATCTTTCAGGTGATAGCTCAGGAATGTTATCGTTTGTTTTGGGAACATTGTAAAAGATCTCAATAAACTTTAGACAAATATTTAACCTTTTTTGAACTGCCTATGAACCCCGAACTGACCAAAGACTTAAAGTGAATATGCTTAGCAGTCTAAATATGTATATCTATTGTATATTTATGATTTATGTGAAAAATGAAAGGAAGACGCACTACTTGTAATGAAACATCAAATGTGACAGTATAGACATTTATATTGTTTCAAAAGATTTCTATATCAAATAAATGGCGTTTTAAACTTTATATTCATCAAAGAATCTTGAATCCTCACGGTTTCAACAAAAATATGAAGCAGCACAACTGTTTTCAACATTGACAACGATAAGAAATGTTTCTTGAGCAGCAAATCAGCATATTAGACTGATTTCTGGAGGATCATGTGATGCTGAAGACTGGAGTAATGATGCTGAAAATTCAGCTTTGCATCACAAGAATAAATTACATTTTAAATGTCTATTATTCTAAATTCTAATAATATTTCGAAATTTTACTGTTTTACTGTATTTGCAGCCTTGATGAGCAGAAAAAGTGTACAAATATTTAAATATTTTATGTTATGACGTTGTTTGACTATTGCTGTGTCATTTCATTTTTCGCATATTGAATTACAGTTCTTCACTAAGCATGGCATATTAGCATGGCACTGTGTCCCAATTTGCAAAACAGGTCAATGGGAGAAAAAAAACGGCAATCTGCAGAAATATTGCTTGAGGGCAAACACACACACAGACACACAGCTTCTCTCTCAAACAGTCTTTCTTTATGGAATGCCTGCAGTGCAGACATCTTCATTGATTAGAATTGCAAGCTTATAATAGTCAGGCTGCATCTGTCACGTAGACAGTGTTATCTTTGCGTGTTTTAAATCAGATCTCACCGTTTCTTTTGTCTTTATAATAATTGACCTTTTTTGTCTATGAAATGAGGACAAGGAGGCTGGAGAAAAATAGAATCAAGGACAAAACACTTTTAACTCTTGAACCATCACTGATTGCTTTATTTTCTGGATGTTTCTTCTGCTCTTTTGTTGTCCTTTTTTACATGTTCTGTCCCTGAGAAGCAGTTTTCAGGACAAGGTCAGCTAACATTTCCTAACTTCATCACATGCTTTTTTGTATTCTGAAGTACTCAAATGCTTATACACAGATTAATTTATGCATCACTGCAGCAATGCAGTGTATACTGCAGAACACGTGCAGAGAGCAATGCATAATGTTTATAATGTCATCATTCAGAGCTGTCATATCACTTTACCTTCAGCAGAATTACGCTAGAAGATTATACTATTTTCAGATGATCATATTTGCATGAGTTATCAGTATATTTCTAAGTCAAATCAGGTGCTTTTATAATCACCTTAAGGATTTTGTAATATATTTATGTAATTAAAAAAGATTTATAAATGTAAAACATGTTTTTTTTAAACAAATGATTATTATAGTTCACTAAAACTAAACTAAAATGAAGAAAGTTGAAAAAATATGATTATTATATAATTTATTATAATTTAATTCACCATTTCTTATTTTGATTTTTTATTTTAACCTGATTTACTAGAATATCTAAAACTGAAATAAAAATGTGTGTGTATATATATATATATATATATATATATATATATATATATATATATATATATATATATATTAGTGCTGTCAAATGATTAATCGTGATCAATCACATCCAAAATAAAAGTTTTTGTTCAAATAATATTTGAATATGTACTAATATTTATTATGTACTGTGTATATTTCTTATGTATATATAAATAAACCCACATACAGTTCATATTTAGAAAATATTTACATGTATTTACATGTATTTATTTTTATTCATATAATTAATATTATGTATACATATATTTAATATATAAACACAACATATTTTTCTTAAATATATCCATGCACGTGTGTGTATTTATATATACACAATAAATATACACAGTACACATATATATTATTTGAACAAAAACTTTTATTTTGGATGTGATTAATCATGATTAATCATTTGACAGCATATATATATATATATATATATATATATATATATATATATATATATATAACAAAAAAAACTACTACAATGACAAAAAGTACTAAAACTTTTAATTAAAATGAAAACATAATAAATCCCAATGATACTGATAATATATTTATGTAATTAAAAATAAAGATTTATCAATTTAAAACACTTTTTAAACAAATGGCTATTATAGTTAATAAAAACTAAAAACTAAAATTAAAAACATTAAAAAATATAATTATTATAAAATGTATTACTATTTATTTCACCTAGTTGTCAAAGTAACATTTCTCATTTTATTTAAATTGTTATATTTTTAATATTTATGTAATTAAAAATAAAGACTTATCAATTTAAAACACTTAAAACAAATGGTTATTATAGTTAACTAAAATGAGAAACATTAAAAAAAATTTATTATTATTTATTATTATATAATTTATTATTACTTATTTCATCTAGTTGTCAAAGTAACATTTCTCATTTTATTTTAATTTAACTTGATGTACTAGAATATCTAAAACTAAAACTGAAATAAAAATGAAAAACATTAAAAAATATAATATAATATAATATAATATAATATAATATATATTTAACCTAGTTGTCAAAGCAACATTTCTCATTTTATTTTAATTTAACCTGATGTACTAGAATATCTAAAACTGAAACTAAAATGAAAAACATAAAAATATATTTTTATTATATAATTTATTACACTATACTTTATTTAATTTCATAACTTTACACCTCGTAAAAACTCAGCTTCATGTTCTCGAATACTGTTGTTGTTTTCAACAATCAGCCTAGATTTTATGACTAATTTCTGCAGTAATAATTATATTGAAATACACTGAGAGCTGGCTTTGATTCATTGTATCTCATATATTTTTGTGCTGAGTGTTTCTAGATCAGCTGATGGCTGGACTTCTGTTGAAGATGGATGGTTTGCCCTTTCGGTAAATGGCCACATGCAAAATATCAATAACTAAACGGGCCATTTGTATAATTACAGGCCTGTCGTTTTTGCAGATGTTTTGCGCTCCTCCCCTTGGCAGGCAATGCAGAAAGCATCAGCATGAGTGTTTTTTAAAAGCTAAAGCACATGCATGTGCGAGCAAAGATAAATCTGTTGCTTTTATATACATAAATTCAGCCTCACAAAGAAAATAATTCAGAATTCTCATAAATGCATTTAATATAATACGTATAACTTTTACTAAATAAGCTCACAGGTAATTGCGCTGATGCTTTGTCTTGTAATATTACATTTTGTAACCAACTAGGTGTGTTTTTGAGTGACTGCTCTTTTAATTGTGTGTTTTATCACGAACATGCTGCCGGTGCTGCTTGCATTATTTGCATTCTATTTCCATTATACAAACAGCGTGTCTCCAACTCTGTCTTCTCCATAGTCATTGTCAATGGCCGATGAAATAAAATGAAACTCTTTGAGTTTGTGTTGGGCCTTTGTGTGCACTTTAATACTTGTTCGTAGATTAGATGGCCTTCCACCTCTGTATGTTGTGAGCAAGTGGAGTGCTTATCTGATTTAGGAACACCATCGAGGATATTGGCAGAGTGAATTAGTTAACATGGAATAAATTACAGCTTACTTTGCTAACAAGAGCTAGAGCCAGACTTGTTTACGTCTGTAAAATGTCCATAAATCGTTTGTCAGGTGTTGTGGAATGTGGACAGGTGCATGTGGACTGTTAGATTTGGTCTGTTTAGTTTGGAAACTGCCATGTAAAATATGCTACTGTGAATCTGGTTCAGAGAGATAAATAGGTATTCCAGTCAAGAAGATTTTTCAGTAAATAATGACTTGGATTTCAGTCTGTTTCTCACATAAACCTATTGTGTACTTAAAATATGAGGCATATGGACTAATGTAAAGGAACAGTTCACCTCAAAATCTAAATTTGCTGAAAATGTACTCACTCTCAAGTCATCTAGGATGTTAGTTTTTTTCATCAAAACAGATTTTGATAAAAACATAACAGTAACCACATGTAATCCACACCACTCCAGTCTATTCGGTAGCATTTTGTGAAGCTGAAAGCTGTGTTTTTGTAAGAAACAAATCAATCATTAAGATGTTAAAACGTAAAACCATCACTTCTATGGAAAATACACTTCCTCCAGTGAAAAAGTCTATCCCCTGTTGTCCTCTCACATTAAAACCCACCAAAATACTGTATTTGTCTATGCTTTGGACTGTAAACGATGCACATTTCTCTTCTGATTCAATCAAGACAAGCGTTATTATGGATTTTTGACTAGAGTTTTAGCCATGGCTTGAAGTTTAAAACAGCTTCAATTATAGTTTTTTTGTTTAGTGATAGTTGTTCATTAATCGTTTATGATTATAAGGTCAATTTTTTCACACCGAGGACAACTGAGGGACTCATATGCAGCTATTACAGAAGGTTCAAATGCTCACTGATGCTCCAGAAGAAAAAAAAAAAAAACATGCATTAAGAGCTGGGGGTGAAAACTTTTGAACAGAATGGAGATGTGTACATTTTTCTTATTTTGCCTAAATATCATATTTTTTCATTCAGTACTGCTCTTCAGAAGCTACAGAAGATGTTTCCCAGAAAACAAAATAAGTTACATTTACCCTGATCTTCACATTCAAAAAGTTTTCAGTCCCTGGCTCTTAATGCATCGCGTTTCCTTCTAAAGCATCAGTGAGCGTTTGAACCTTATGTAATAGTTGCATATTCGTCCCTCAGTTGTTCTCAGTATGAAACGATGGATCTCAAAATCATACAGTCATTGTTGGAAAAGGTTCAAATACATAAAAATGCTGAAAAACCAAAGAATCTGTGGGACCTGAAGGATTTTTCTGAAGAAAAGCAGGAAGTTTAACTCTTCAGAACAAACAAGGGACTCATCAGCAACTATCACTGAAGAAAAAACACAGCTGTGGATCATTTAGGTAACACCACGGTATTAAGAATCAATTGTACAGTATGTAAACTTTTGAACAGGGGTCACTTTTATAAATTCAACTATTATTTTCTCTTCTGGACTATATGTAAACGTCTTTTAAGTGGAATTTCTTTCCCAGGTCAGTACTAAACAAACAATAGCATGCATTTTGCATGATCCCTCTTATTTTGGTAAAATAATGAACATTTTGCGGATTCTGAAAGGGGGGTGTAAACTTTTGACCTCAACTGTAATCTTTTGATTATTTTCCCAAACTGCTTTAAAGTAAAAAAGTATTAAGCAGACACTCACGTACTGTACACTCATAATTGAGATGCAGATGAGACAGGCAGATAAGGCACATGAAATGCACCTAATGACGCATTAAAGTCCTCCAGCTGCACACTTACAGCCTCCCTGCTGCATAACAATCATACTCAGGGAGATTGTACAGATTTCACAAACACGTATGAATGCAATCACTTCAGTACACATTCCATCCGTCTACAACAGCAGTGCTATGTCATTCAGACCGGCTGTGCTCTTTCAATTTCCAGTCATGTGAAAGTCCTATCTGTGCGCATTTGATAATAACCTTTGCTTTTGCATTGAAGAGATGCACACTATATACTTTTCTACATTCCAAATCAGTAAAACACAAAATCACAAAAAGTGTTAAAGCAGAACCTCTTTTAGTCTACTGCATTATGGGGTATTTTGTCATGTACATACCAACACCATGCTGAACCTCTCCTCTAATTCCTCCTCAGGTGGCAGGGGCAGTTTAGGAGCCGGTGGCTGTTTCTGCCCATAGGTGCTGAGGGGCCGTTTGACGTCCCGTCCGGGTGACATGTCCAGACTTCCAGCTGCATTCCCCATGGCTGTATGTGGAGTTACACGTAGAGGTACACATATACAGTCCAGATAATATAAGTGAAGTTCTACAGAAGTTCTAAACACTTGAAAATTTGTTCAAATCTTGTTCAGAGTTGTCCCCAGTTGGATGTTTTGGAACCACAGATAAAATCCTACAGAATCCTTTAGTTCTGTTAAGTCCATAAAAGCTTGTGTTTTTACATAGTTGATGAGCTATTTAGGTTCCTCTGATGGTGTTATCTATTTGCCGTAGGCAAAACCTACAACTTGTGTATACAGAAAGAAAAATGACACCGGTAGGCAAGGCTGTTGTCTATTTGGATCTGTCCTAGTTGTTTTCTGGTCTCTGCGACATCTCTCTGCTCCATCCTGGAGTGAGTAGTTCAGGTAGGGAGGAAGGGAGTGAATGATGTGAGGGAGCAGCAGGCAGGGACTGGGAAGCTTCTGGGTCTTAGTGCTGGATCTGTAGACTCTCATCTTTGTGTGTGTGTGTGTGTGTGTGTGTGTGTGTGTGTGTGTGTGTGTGTGTACCTGGTATTCATCACGTTGTGGGGACCAAATGTCCCCACAAGGATAGGAATACCAGTAGATTTTGACCTTGTGGGGACATTTCTCAGGTCCCCATGAGGAAACAGGCTTATAAATCATGCACAATGAGTTTTTTTGAGGAAGTAAAAGTGTGCACAATCTCCTGTGAGGGCTAGGTTTAGGTGTAGGGTAGGTGTAGGGCGATAGAAAGTACGGTTTGTACAGTATAAAAACCATTATGCCTATGGAATGTCCCCATAAAACATGTAAACCCAACATGTGTGTGTGTGTGTGTGTGTGTGTGTGTGCACCTGATACTGGCTCAGATGTCCACCTACTACCGGAGTCTCGTGTTACTTGTTGGTGTTTGTTGCTAGGATGCTAAAGACAACCAAATAACAGCACACACACTCTTTCTGAATGACTTCAGAATCTGTAGTGCCACAAAAGTGCTTGTTTTAAAATAAATCATATATTAAAATATTTTTTAAATATATTTGTCTTTAAATTAATAATGATTTGGGTTTGGAGATTTGTATGCGCTGCAAAAGCAGTAATATTGTAAAATATTATTACAATTTAAAATAACTGAATTCTATTTGAATATATTTTAAAATGTAATTTATTCCAGGGATCAAACCTGAATTTTCAGCATCATTACGTCAGTCTTCAGTGTCACATGAACCTTCAGAAATAAGAAACATTTCTGATTAACATTTAATTTTTTAGTTTTTTTTTTTTTTGTGGAAGCTGTGATAATTATAAATTATTAAAAAAAATAGCTTTAATGGATTTACTAGAGAGTGCCCTATAATTGTGTCCCTGCAGTGTTCATTTGCAATGCAAATTGTAGCCCATAGTTACCAGAGTAGATGTAATAGCCTCAGCAGACACAGCCGTACCTTTACACCACATGTGAGGATTCATACCAAATATGTTCATGTAAACACATCCTTTTATTGTGTTGTAGGGTGTTTTGAATAAAAGTGTTTGCTATGTGACTACAGAACTTTCATATGTTGTTTACGAATCAAACATTTAATCCCAAAATAAAAGTAATGGTTTAGATCAAAAGTTTACATACACCTTGCAGAATCTGCAAAAATGTTAATTAAATGTTAATACTAATTTTGTTTAGTACTGACCTGAATAAGATATTTCACCTAAAATATGTTTTCTTTGTTTGGTAATAGTTGTTCATGAGTCTCTTGTTTGTCCCGAACAGTTAAACTGTCTTCTGTTCTTCAGAAAAGTTCTTCAGGTCCCACAAATTGTTTGGTTTTTCAGCATTTCTGTGTATTTGAACTCTTTTCAACAATGATTGTATGATTTTGAGATCCATCTTTTGACACTGAGGACAACTGAGGGACTATTACAACTATTACAGAAGATTCAAATGCTAACTGATGCCCAGAAGGAAAAACGATACATTAAGAGCCGGGGGTGAAAACTTTTTGAATTTGAAGATCAGGGTAAATTTAACTTATTTTGTCTTCTGGGAACATGTAAGCATCCTCTGTAGCCTCTGAAGGGCAGTACTGAATGAAAAAATACTATATTTAGGCAAAATAAGAAAAATGTACACATCTCCATTCTGTTCAAAAGTTTTCACCTCTGGCTCTTAATGCATTGCGTTTCTTTCTGGAGCATCAGTGAGTGTTTGAACCTTCTGTAATAGTTGCATTTGAGTCTTTCAGTTGTCCTCAGTGTGAAAAGATGGATCTCAAAATCATACAGTCATTGTTGGAAAGGGTTCAAATACACAAAAATCCTAAAAAAACAAACAAACAAATAATTTGGGGGACCTTAAAAGATTTTTCTGAAAAACAGTGGGCAGTTTAACTGTTCAGGACAAACAAGAGATTTGTGAACAATTATTATGAAACAAAAAACAGCTGTGGATCATGCAGGTATTAAGAATCAAGCTTATGTAAACTTTTGAATGGTGTCATTTTTATAAATTTAACTAGTATTTTCTCTTGTGGACTATATGTCTTCTATGTGAAATATAGCACTAAATAAAAAATAACATGCATTTAGTATAAACACTCTTATTTTGATAAAATAATTAACATTTTGAAGATTCTGCAAGGTGTATGTCAATTTTTGACTTCAACTGTAGAAATAGTTATTTATTTTTTAAATAGATTATAAGTTTAAAAGGTTACACAGTAGCCCCTGCAATTAAAACAGTACTTAGCAGTTGCACCACCTACTGGTTGTCCAGCAGATTCAATGCTGAAAAGGTACAAATTTATTTTCATGTTCAACAATTCATGTTTTTGTGTCTGCATGTGGATTTACATGTTTTTTTTTAGTGAAGATAAATGTGAAAGTAATATTTTGGGCAGTTTAGCATAAATCTCCCTTTTTAAATGTACAAAAATGTGCTTTCTCTTTATGTTTTCGTCTTTTTGAATATTAAAAAAGAATCTGGTCATCTGCAAATTTTGAGTTTGACAAATAAATAAATGAAAGGTAAGCAAGTTTTTAATGCAGCATAAAAATTGAACTAAAACATGCCGGCTTTGACCAAATTCACATGCATAAAATACTACATTGAAGCTGCAATGAACTTCAACAATAATGTTTGTTTTATTTGGCTGCTGTGCATTAGAATCAACATCTGGTACTGCAGTTTAGAGCATGTGTGTTGTAGAGCTGAGCTAAAGAGAATGTATGGAATTTCATGCAAGGAAGTTAGGCAATAACTAGTGACCCACACAAATACATACATTTAACACACACACACACACACACACACACACACACACACACACACACACACACACACACACACACACACACACACACACACACACACGAAGTGAATATCTGCAGGTGTTGATTCAACAAAATGAGTCTTCATTTCTATGCTTTAGGTAACAGATGTTGATTAGTGCACTGACAGGAAGTTCATTCCAGAACAGCTGGCTTTCATCAGATGAACAGAAAAAAATTCTAACATTCTTCTGTGAATGGTGGCTTGTCTTCTGGGACTTTGGAGGCTGGACTGCAAGAAAGTGTAAAATTACAAAGTTTTAGTCAGTGTTGTGTTACGTCCTAGGTCTAGGGTCTAAGAGTAACATAAATAATAGCCTTCACACCGACCTTTTTGATCTTTCGTTCTTTTTTTTATTTTTTACCAAAATAGGAAGCTAGTAAACTTCAGGGTTGGGCCAAGGCCAAAATAACAAACAAAAGAATGAAACTAACTTTTCCCAAAGAAACTTAATACCCTAAAAGAAAAAGTCAAACAAAAATACAGGGACTGAACTAACTCCCTGACTAGTTGAAAAACAGGAGAAAACGAATTTCACAAAAGAAAAAGGCAACCAACCCCTACAGCTATTTAGTATTTACACTATTTACAATAACGGGCAAAAAAAAAAAAAAAAAAAAAAAAAAAAAAAAAAAAACCACAGCCACGTTAAAAGAAAGAAAAAACAATCGGAGGAAAAGTTTTACAATGAAAACACTAGGTGGGTAAAGTGACAAAAACTAACGGTATTCATAATATTTACACAAATATAATTATACAACGTTTCAACTTTTTCGGTAAACACAATCTTCCAAATAGCAACACCAACCAACAACAGCCCACACTCCAGCCCCGCGTCACCTCAATTTTTAAAAGACGCGAAGTTCCCGGTTCATCCAACTATAGCGCAAGTACTGGCACGTTCAATTAGGGCGGGGCCTCCTGAGAGAACGACAGAGAGAGAGAAAAAGGGAGCGCATGTGCGGGAGAAAGGGAGACACACAGACAGCACATACGTCTCAACGTAACAGTTGCAACTCCAAGTTATGAGCTACACACAGAGAACTTTCTAAGAACTTTGCAGGAAATTCTAAAAGTAATATTCTGCATCCCAAAGAAGATTGCTTTGTGAAAAGACATCAAAGGTCAGTTTATATTTTTGATTAGTTTTTAACTTCTTTCAGCCATAATCTTTCTAATGAAAAAAAAAAAAAATACAAAAAGGCTTTTTATTTTTTGTTCAATATATGCAACTTATTTATAATCAGTTTTTTTTTTAATTATTGCCTTATTGTCTTCTGTATGTTTTCGCTCAGACTATTAATTTATGCTTGAAGGGAGAAATGTCTTTTTTTTAAATCGTAATAATTTTTGATAGAAGAATAATATTTCATTGTTTATGTACTGTACATGCAACAGTATGTATTACTAAAAGATCATAATATATGTGACCCTGGACCACAAAACCAGTCTTAAGTCGCTGGGGTATATTTGTAGCAATAGCCAAAAATACATTGCATGGGTCAAAATTTTTGATTTTTCTTTTATGCCAAAAATCATTAAGAAATTAAGTAAAGTTCATGTTCCATGAAGATTTTTTGTAAAATTCCTACTGTAAACATATCAAAATGTAATTTTTTATTTGTAATATGCATTGTTAAGAACCTAATTTGGACAACTTTAAAGGTGATTTTCTCAGTCTTTTTGATTTTTTTGCATCCTCAGATTTCTGATTTCAAATAGATGTATCTCAGTCAAATATTGTCCTATCCTAACAAACCATACATCAATAGAAAGCTTATTTATTGAGCTTTCATATGATGTATAAATCTCAGTTTTGTCAAATTTAACCTTATGACTGGTTTTGTGGTCCAGGGTCACATAGGGAAACATTCTGTTAATTCTGTTTCATTTTAGAATGATTCATGCAAACAGTTTGTTCAATCAGTTTCTTTGAAATGGATGTTTGGATTAAGTAAATGTTAAACGTAACCATATTCGTACAGTACACTGAAAATTTTTAAGTTCTTTTTGTGGTGCTAAATCACTGTCGTATTTACATTAGGTATTGATGATAACTTAATGATAAACTTTTCATATTGCAGAAGAACGGCTACAAAACATCTGCAGAATACCAACACCAAGCTCTTTGTCTGCTATGAGTTCTGAGGGCGTTTTCTCAATGGGAGCCTCTGAGGGCAGTAGTGAAAAAATAGTGATAAATGTCAGTGGGGTAAAACATGAGACTCACAAGAGCACCCTAATGACTCTTCCGGGGTCCCGTCTTGCCAAGCTGGTGGACACTGACAAGCCTCCTTCAGAGCTTTTTTTTGATCGCAACCCTGAAGTCTTCGCCCATGTGCTGCAGTACTATAGAAGTGGGAAGCTGCATTGCCCCACCAACTTGTGTGGGCTGCTGCTGGAAGAGGAGTTCGCTTTTTGGGGTGTTAGTGGCACAGATGTGGAGCCCTGCTGCTGGGCAACATTTCGGCAGAACAAAGATACCGTAGAGGCTTTGGCTCAGATTAAACCTTTGGTGATGGAGAAAGAGGAGGAACCAGGTCAAAACAACCAATCCAGCAACTCCAGAGATTGGCAGCAGAAGATATGGGCTCTCTTTGACAATCCATATTCATCCAGTGCTGCCAAAGTACGTGAGATCATGTTTATGCAGGGTTGTGCATAAAGATCTATCTATCTATCTATCTATCTATCTATCTATCTATCTATCTATCTATCTATCTGTCTGTCTGTCTGTCTGTCTGTCTGTCTGTCTGTCTACACTATCTATCTGTCTGTCCATCTGTGTCCACACATCTATCTATCTATCTATCTATCTATCTATCTATCTATCTATCTATCTATCTATCTATCTATCTATCTATCTATCTATCTATCTATCTGTCTGTCTGTCCGTCCGTCCATCTATCAGTCTGTCCCTCTGTCTGTCCCTCTGTCTCTCCATCTGTGTGTCCACACATCTATCTATCTATCTATCTATCTATCTATCTATCTATCTATCTATCTATCTATCTATCTATCTATCTATCTATCTATCTGTCTGTCCGTCCGTCCATCTATCAGTCTGTCCCTCTGTCTGTCCCTCTGTCTCTCCATCTGTGTGTCCACACATCTATCTGTCTGCCCCTCTGTCTGTCCACACATCCATCTATCATCTATCCATCTATCTATCTATCTGTCCGTCCATCCGTCCACACATCTATCTGTCTTTCCCCTATCTGTCCCTCTGTCTGTCCATCTGTGTGTCCACACATCTATCTATCTATCTATCTATCTATCTATCTATCTATCTATCTATCTATCTATCTATCTATCTATCTATCTATCTATCTATCTACAGTATCTGACCGTCCGTCCACACATCTATCAGTCTGTCCCTCTGTCTGTCCCTCTGTCTCTCCATCTGTGTGTCCACACATCTATCTATCTATCTATCTATCTATCTATCTATCTATCTATCTATCTATCTATCTATCTATCTATCTATCTATCTATCTGTCCGTCCGTCCACACATCTATCAGTCTGTCCCTCTGTTTGTCCCTCTGTCTCTCCATCTGTGTGTCCACACATCTATCTGTCTGCCCCTCTGTCTGTCCACACATCCATCTATCATCTATCCATCTATCTGTCCGTCCGTCCGTCCATCCGTCCACACATCTATCTGTCTTTCCCCTATCTGTCCCTCTGTCTGTCCATCTGTGTGTCCACACATCTATCTATCTATCTATCTATCTATCTATCTATCTATCTGTCTGTCTGTCTGTCTATCTGTCTATCTGTCTGTCTGTCTGTCTGTCCCTCTGTCTGTCCATCTGTGTGTCCACACATCTATCTATCTATCTATCTGTCTCTCTGTCCGTCCGTCCAATTTTGGTTTGTTTTTTGTTCTGTTTCTTTTCATATTTACATAAAACACATCTATCTATCCATCCATCTGTTGTACTATAAACCAATTTTTATTCATCCTAATTTTTACGTTACAATATGAAAACTGGTCAAGGTAACATTCAAAGACTATTGTGACACATTTTACTTTTATTGATATAGTTTGCTATACCTCAATTAGAATTCATTTCAAACCTAGGACTTTTAAATGCCATTCTCAATCCAATTCATGGTGCACAACCCTAAAATGACCAGTACTTGCTATTACTATTCTCCAAATGGTTGTTTCTTTGCTCATTCTTGATGTTTTTGTTTCTCCAGGTCATTGCGATCATGTCTCTGTTCTTCGTCCTGCTCTCCATTACTGCATTCTGTCTGCAGACAGAACCCATTTATCATTCACGGTTTCAACTGTTATGGATAGGCAACTCAACCGAGAATTTTGCAACAATTGCGGTAGACTCTCTGGACGTGGTGGAGATAGTGTGTTCGATATGGTTCGTGTTTGAGTTTGTGATGCGTGCAGTCAGCTGCCCAAGCAAATGGCGCTTCTTCATAAATGTTATGAACGTCGTCGACCTGCTGGCCCTGTTCCCGCTGTTCTTCCGGTGGTGTTCCAGTGTGTTCTGCGGGAAGGCGATAGGTTTTCTGCATATAATTCGATGCATACGTGTCTTTCGCATCTTGAAGCTGATGCAGCATGTGTTTGGCGTGAGAGTTCTCAACCATGCTCTTTGCGCCAGTGCTTCGACTCTCTGCATGATCCCTCTTGTGTTCTTCATCTCCACGCTCATCTTTGGTACCATGATTTATTACGCAGAAGTTGACTCTGAACATTCGTACTTCAATAGCATCCCCTCTTCTTTTTGGTGGGCTGTGGTCACACTGACCACAGTGGGTTATGGAGACATGTTTCCTACATCAGGTCAAGGCAAGCTAGTAGGCTTTCTCTGTGCAATGGTTGGGACTCTGCTCATCATCCTGCCTGTGCCCATAATCGTCAACAATTTCATCAAGTTCAGCTCCCTGGTCAAGACAAAGTATTCAATACCCAGAAAGAAGGAAAAGAATAGCTTCGATACGGTCCCTTTGTCTTCCGCTTAGACCTGAAAAATAGAAACAGCAGGTATTGAGAAAACTTATCAAGTTATGTAGTATGATATATACATCTTTTCAGTGTGTGTGTGTCTTATATAGTTTTCTTGCAGAATCTGTGATGGATGATTGGATGAAGAGCCACTGCTCTGAGTCTTAAACTGGAGGAAAAACACATTCACTTTGGATTTTATTAGGTTCACTTTGATTAAAGCAAGCATAAAACATAGTGTGAAAATACAATCAGAACTGCACAAAAACCATTAACAAAACCATATTCCGTCTTATAAAAGGGATAGTTCACCCAAAAATGAAAATGTGATGTTTATCTGCTTACCCAAGGGCATCCAAGATGTAGATGAGTTTGTTTCTTCAGAACAACACAAACTAAGATTTTTAACTCAAACCGTTGAAGTCTGTTAGTGATTTAATGGCGGTGGATGGGCACCAAACCTTTGTAAGTAAAAAAAAAACATGCACAGACAAATCCAAATTAAACCCTGCGGCTCGTGACGATACATCGATGTCCTAAGACAGGAAACGATTGTTTTTTGCGAGAAACTGACCAGTATTTATATCATTATTTACCTTTGATACACAGCGATGTCCAACTTAGCTTAGCATCCGGCGTGTTACATGTGTACGCGCTCTGGCGTAGTATTCGCAAATGCCTTGGATGCCCTGGGGGTAAGCAGACAAACATCAAATATTCATTTTTGGGTGAACTATCCCTTTAAGAGATCTGGTAAGCCTATTGGATAGTATTTTACAAATGACAGAACAGAAAGTCTTTGCAACCTACTTATTCTACTTCTGTTGCTGGATCTGAGAGGAGTTACCACTGAATTGAAATCAAATTTGACTGTGAGGTATCTAAATTCTAATCCCTTATTTTTTATGCTAATCAAATATTTACTGGATATGTAACCAGTACTAATCCTAAACATATAATCAATACATTAACTGCATTACAGATAAAATTAACACGAACATAATCACACTGTACATGTTTTAGGAGCCTTGAGCAAATGTTTCAAAAACGTTTTTGGGTTTCAAACAAAAAAAAGCAATTCAACTGTATCAGCCAAAAATCTGTGGCCTTAATTTTGCCTTACGACTATTGAGTGTCAACATAAATGTGTGAAAGGTTTTTCCAGATGCAGATGTTTTTTGCCAATTTTTTATTTAAATACATATTTTATTTTTCAAAACAAATGTTTTGCATACATCTACAAGCAACTGATGTAAATAAACAGTTATTTGTAGTAATGGGGAAAGAAATGAGGAAGATTTTAAAACGAGCTGTTTTTCATAAATCCGTCGAATCACAACCGGAAGACAGAAGACCGTAAATGGACGGACAAAATGGCGGATTCGGCGTTATGATTGGTCAGATTGCCTGTCAATCAAGCTCTTCTGTTTTACCAGCTTAAGGGACCACGTGACGGATGCATCATCAACAGCAAAGTCCCTTTAAGGGGCCGTTCACATGTCACGCCGCTTTGCTTCTTATCAACAAAGCGCTCGGGCGCTTGCGCTCCAGAAGCGTCTGCCGTTGCTAAGCAACCATGACCTGCGCTCTCCATAAATATGCAGAAGTTTCAGCAAAGGATACATGGATTTTCAGCATTAAAAGTCATTTGCAGTAGCTCTGTTATTAAATTTATTAAAAAATGTTAATTCCTTTACAGCTATGATAAGCTGTTTCTCTGACTTGGCAGTGCTTTCAATGCTATTAAGGGAATGGATGAAGCTAATTGGTTAGTTCATGTCACAAGACCTGCGGTGCGCCTGTGGCATTCTGAAAAGTTGAGATGTTTTTATCTCGATGTGGCGCGGACGCGTCTGGAAAAAAATTAGCGCATCGCACCGCGTGTGCGTCGCTTCCATTATGCGCGCGCATACCAACCGCCTACATTTGAAATAACGAACTTGAGCGCGCAAAAGACGCTTCATGTGAACGGCCCCTAAGGCAAGTCATGTCACTCGGCGGCCATCTTTGAAACGCCTCTTGGGCATTCAAGTGCAGCTCCTATCTCTTTGAATGGGGAAACATCAAATTCTCCAAAACTGTTCACCAAGCTTACGATTAAATTTCATATTTTAAATCACCAAGGAAATCCAACAAGAACTGCCTTATAAATATAGTTCTTTGTGCTCCAATAGCGTTAAAAAAGCTTATGTTTCCAGTTCAATGAGCCAGTGCGCATGCGCAGTACAGAGCGCACGTCTTAAAGGGATAGTTCGAGCATTTAAGACATGAAGTTGTATGCAATCCTTATCAGCACTATAGTGTATACACACTGACCCACACTGCGTTCACCTCCCTGGTCAGAGTTCTGGCCGCTGGAAGTTTTTCAAGAAAGTAGTCACGGTTAGTTTCCGGGGCCTCAAAACTGTGCGTTTTTACGTGAAAAAAATATATGCGTTTCAAAGCTTGATTAATTTACATCCCAAAAAACACTCCTGACAAAAATCATACCTCAGTTTTAATCGGCACTATTTTCTTTCCGTTTCCATCAATCCGCGCTGCTGTCAGTTCGCACGTTCCGATCAGCTGTTCCATTACACACTCGAATGACAACGACGTAAAAAGTAGAAAATTAACAATGGTGCGAACTTGTAAATTCCCAGGTTGTGACCACAACAATGTGCAGGGATCGCCGTTCAGATTCCATCGTTTTCCTGTTTCTGATATAGTTATGAGACAGCTTTGGCTGGTTGCCATCGGCTACTCTGCGGGAGCTAAAATATCCAGTATCAAGGATTTTCGTGTGTGCAGTGCTTACTTCAGCGAAGACGATTACATCCCCAACCAAGGAGGAAAAATCAAAAAACGGATTTTAAAGAGTTCTGCTGCACCAGTACCACGGGTAAGCTCTATTTACTAACTTTATGTCGCATACGACAGGTTTATTTTGAAGCTAACGTCGGTTTTTAGGCTAACGTTACACTGAGAATATTCTAACCGGGGCAGTGATAGCGTCGACAATAATCGACTGTCTATGTGGTGAGAAAATCGGCAAATGTCATAACTAATGAATTTAATTGAATCTATATAACACAACAAAATATGATGCTTTGCTATATTTGTTATTGTCTGTAACTATGCGGAACGTGTGTCGGTATCATCGTGTTTATAAGTGTGCTTGAAGTCACATACAGGTAGGTCTAAACCAGGTATCTCCAACTCCGGTCATCGTGAGCTACATTCCTGCAGCTCGATGTTTTCCTATGACAGGACACCTTTCTCAAATGAGACGTTCTGTACAAGCCTGCTAATTACCCGTTGATTTGAGTCAGGTGTGTTGCATCAGAGAAAAACTAAAACCAAGACAGTAGCTCACGAGGACTGGAGATCCCATGTCTAAACTGTACAGTAAACAATCTGATGTTTAGACTCCTGAGGAAATCACGTGAAACGAGGTCTAATATAAAAATATATATATCGTCTGTTCCGTCTGACATTGTGCTAAAATTGGTTTCATCATCAGAAGTTTCGTAGTCAGACATGTTGTCAGCGAGTCGCGCTATCAACAGCTGATCGGAACGTGCGAACTGACAGCAGCGCGGATTGATGGAAACGGGAAGAATATAGTGCCGATTAAAACTGAGGTATGATTTTTGTCAGGAGTGTTTTTTGGGATGTAAATTAATCAAGCTTTGAAACGCATATATTTTTTTCACGTAAAAACGCACAGTTTTGAGGCCCCGGAAACTAACCGTGACTACTTTCTTGAAAAACTTCCAGCGGCCAGAACTCTGACCAGGGAGGTGAACGCAGTGTGGGTCAGTGTGTATACACTATAGTGCTGATAAGGATTGCATACAACTTCATGTCTTAAATGCTCGAACTATCCCTTTAAGGCCCTTTCACACGGGACGCGACAAGCGGTGAAATCGCCGCGCGGCTGCCGCCTTCTCTTGTAGTGGAAGCGTTTTGTGCAGTTGAGGCGGTGTTCGCGACGTGGTCTGGGGACGTTGCCATAGTTACAGTTGCTTAAAAGTCTAAGTAAAACGGAAAATTGTGTTTGTGTCATCCTGTCATTAATTATTGTCATTATTATTATTCAAACTTTTGAAAGACATAGTTTATTATAACACCACGCATAATAATGTATTGTTTGGACACTTTGTATTTTTACCTGGCAAACTAACTCGTGTGCTCACCCCAACCAAGAATGAGATTTTAGATGATTCATACAGTTCTGGGAAATCCAGCTCACTTGAAACAATCTTCTCCTCTATTTTCAACTATCCGTTATAAGTTCAGTTAAATATTCTATGATTGGTTTTTAATAATCTGTTCACTGATTGGTTAAAGCCGACGCGGCTGCCGCTGCCGCTCACAAAAAGATGAAATATTTATAACTTTGGCGGCGCCTGCCGCAAACCGCCGTGGCCGTGGAAGCGGCATGATTTTGGGTGCACGAGCACCACTTGCGCTCCGCCTCCGCGCCGCCAGCGAAACCACCCGCGGTTTGCCGCTTGCCGCGTGTCTCCCATTGAAAATGAACTAGACACTCGATCGCGACTACCGCGTCCCGTGTGAAAGGGCCTTTAGAGCGACGACTGCAGTGTTGCCAACTTTTTTCAATGGAAAGAAGCTAAACCCTGCTTGAAAAGTCGCCAAATGTCACTAAATGACGTCATAAGTTCATTAGCATATTCATGACGTCAGTACGTCGTGTTGTCTTGCGTCTCTGTGCTCACATACTGCTATTTGATGCAGCCAAATTCAATAAAACTGTTTTCATTTATATATTTCATAGATATATTGATATATTTTACGGTTTCTTTTGTCAGACAACGGGGTAAATATGAAATAATGACTGAAACGCAGCCCATTAGGACTACATAACCAGCTCTCGAAGATTTATATGGTAAAGATGATGCTTTCCACTTGTTAAGTGGAAATTACCAGGGGTGTATTCCAGAAAGCAAGGTTAACTTACCATCAGATTAACCATGAACTCTGGGTTGATTAACCCCAAACTTGCTTACTCAGGGTATGTCGGTTCCAAAACACCTGTGAGGAGTTAGTTTAATCAACCTCCTAATGGTAACCCAGAGTTAATGCGCGCGCAAGGCGAGTACATAAAGACATTTTCAATGGATCGCCGATTTCAGGGATCACCATGGAAACCCAGGGAGGAAAAAAGCGAGCTACATACTTCGGTGAATCTGAGTTGGAGGTTTTAATGCTTGCTTATGAAGACAATAAGGCCATTATAACTAAAAAAAGCAATACTGCTGCATCAGCAAAAGAAAGAGAGTTGGCTTGGCAAAAAATAACGGACAGAGTAAATGCGTGAGTTTATAAAATTATAAATGGGCTATTTACCCCTTTTATTGTGACGCAAAAATTCTTTGTGGCATGTTGTAAAGAAGTATTGACTTTTTTGGCCTCCATACATTTGTTAATATTACATTAGTAATGCACATAGGCTAATTGGCTAGTAATATGTTGGCTTCTTGTTTTATCAGGTGTAATCCTTCTGGAGCAAGAAGAACTGTGAGCCAAGTCAAAATGAAACACAAAAACATTCTCCAGCAAGGTAATATTTTTAACACTTACTAAACTTGTTACTGACGCCATGTAATTTAGTACTTAATGTAATTTAGTTTTCTATGTAGCCAATAGAAAGAAGGCTGAGGCCCGTAAAACAGGTGGGGGTCCACCTCCACCTTCCCTCACCCCAGCGGAGGAGCTGGCACTGTCCCTTAATAAAGGGCGACCTGTGGTCGATGGGATTCCAGGGGGCAGTTCGTCAGACTCAGCTACCAACACAAGTGGCTTAGTGAAATGTAGGTGTATTATTAATACTTATGATTTATTGATGTTTTCACTGTTTTTGTCAGTGTTTTAAATAATGAAATCATCAACACTGTCACCATTTTAAAAAGGCATTTTGAATGCATTTTGCAGTCATTGATTCACTTGTGCGGTATGCTTGCTGCTTTGACTGCATATGCTGTATACTGTAATCTTATTACTACTAGTACTCTTAGATGTTCATAATGTCCTTCTTTATTAGTTGTATTTTTTTAAGACTATACATTGAGTTTTGAATATGCATGATTACCTTATTGGTTTAATTATCTTGCAGTTGCTGATGGCCACATTGTATTATTGGATCCTCCTGCAACACCACACTCTGTCACAATTGTAAGTGATTATTGTCTTTAGGTTTCTGTTTGCTACACCAAGCATGCTTACCTATTTTCTCTGTAGGATGACGATGAAGAGACCACTTCTGCTGTGACAGAAACAGAAAATGTGGGGAGGCCCATAGAGGTATGATGCATAGAATGCATAACCCCTTTTTTACATAAGAGAATAAATAAATTGTCATTTTACAGAATATGGCTGGAGATTTTAATACAGATGAGGGTCTATCTACCTACACACAGAATCTTAGCAGTGTAAGAAATGTTCTGCAGTTATCCTTCCTCATTTAAATATTTGGTCTGTGTTTGTACTACAGACGTTATCAGTCATGTTTAATGATTCTGTCTTTCTAGTTGCCTGCCAAAGAGCTGTATAAGGTCCACCTTCAAAAGCAAATCAGAAAATGTGACATGGAGATGGACCTTATACAGCTTCAAATGGAGCAGAAAAGGCTTAACCAAAAAAAGGCCAGACTTGAAATTGAATTGCTGGAGCACCAGCTTAAGGTGAGAAACAGTATGTGAACATTAATCTGTCATTTGTTGTTTAATCTAATCTAAAGCAAAAAATACAAATGTCTTTTGTTACAGGAAATAAAGAAACAATGAACCACACTTGACTGTTAACTGGTTTTAATTAAAGTTGTTTTGGCAAATCATGTCTCGTACCACCCTGCCTTCTCTTTGGTCTACTGGGTTTACTGGGGGTTCCTCTTGGTCATCTTCATCAAGAGAAGGGGGGGCCCACTCACGTCTCAGTGTGGCAATGTTGTGAAGAACAACACAAGCAGCTGTAATGTCACATGCCCTTTCTGGGCAGACCCTGAGCCTGCGCAGGCACTGAAACCTTGCCTTCAGGATGCCTATGGTCATTTACACCTTGACCCGTGTTCTACTGTGGGCCAGGTTGAATTGTGCCTGTGGTCCAGGCTCAGGTTCAGGGTAGGGTGTCATCATATAGGGCAGACAAGGGTACCCTCTGTCTCCCAGCAAGTAACCATTGAAGTGTCCTATAAAGGTAATTAAAGTGTATAATTGCCTAAAAAACCCATAAAGAATAACATTGTGTAAGGCAAAACATACCCTGTTGAAATTTGTGGCACAATGATGACTCCCTAAACATTCTGGAATCATGTACAGACCCTGGCCATTTGACTTCAACATTAGTGATGAGGTGGGTTGCATCACATATTACCTAGGTAGCGGGGACCAGTAATGAGGGTGATTTAATGGTTTAAACACCCAAACATTTAGCACCCAAAAAATGTATTGTTACCTGCACATTGATGCTATGGATTGACTTCCTATTAACATAGTCTCCTTCGTTGACTGAAGGAGCTTTAATGGGAATATGGGTTCCATCAATGCACCCAAGCACATTTGGGAACCCTGAAATTGAAAGTTATATAACATTTACAATTATTGTGACTGTATACAGTATGGATAGATTAAGTAGTGCTATGTAACTAAAATGGTCTGTCATAAAATATCATTGAACGGACAAACCCGCCACTCTGTAGAATTCCTCTTTAATGACCCTCACTGGTTTATGGCCAGGGAACTGCACAAAAGTGTGTAGGAGCCGTTTGAGTGCAATGCATACTGTACGAACAGCCCTACACACAGTTGCCTTTCCCACATGCTCTGCATCGCCTATTGTATACAAAAAACTAAAAAAAAAAAATTAACGATTCTTTTGAAAAACGGTAACGCTCCTGCAAATATTCATTTGGATACGAAAACACATCGATACGTGGTCGTATCACCCTCTCACGGCGGAAAAGATTTCGTATTATCTGTGCTTCCACATCCACTGGATCGTCTTCAAAAGGGCACGCCATGCTCCGTCACCTCTCTGAAACAAACTAACCCTGCAACATAACCTGCTCCGGAGCAGGTTAAGTTCAGAGAGTGAGTTGCTATGGTTACTTACATCGTCCGAACCAGAGCCATATAAAAAGAGAGTTGCGACACTTCCATAGGCTTCCATAGGAACTGAGGAATGCGGAAGTAGAGCGTGTCATGGAGCGGTCAATAGTTCCAAACAACCAATAGCTCCTGCATTGAAGCCCATTCATTTCAGCGCTTCTCAAGCACAGTCGCAAGTATATTGAAGAAATGACTGCATTTCTTTACATTTTAACGCATCAGTTGACCTCTCGAAAAACTGGCCAATAGTGGTGTTTTATGAAGCGTGTTATAGTTCATGTTTATCGTTAAAAAATAAACAGTTAAACTGTAAATGCAGCTGGATAACGTGAGAAACACCGTAATAGCGACCATAACCAGATACTAGTTGTCATATTTTTATGTTTTTAGTCTTTCTGCAATCTTTCTCTCACTGTAGGAGGTTGAATGAGTTTCAGTAAAGACTGCATTCAAGAAACACGATAAAAATGTATGCTGAATGCAATTCGTTGCCTTGTGTTTTTTTAAACATTATTTTCATCTTTTCTATTATGTTAAATGCCATTTTTGCTTGCCTTTTATAATATTCACTTATGTTGTATATTTGAATATCATAAAACAAGAGTAAATTACTTTTTTTTATTTAACATTAAATCGTTAAATCGAAACATATAAAAAAAAATGAGTGTTTGATCAAGTCCAAATACACATGCAGATGTATTTAACCTTAAATATTACACTAACTGTAATATAAATACTATATTAGAAAATGTTATCTTTTAAATGGTCAGGATCATTATTGCACATATTAAGTACAAAAAAACCTCCTCAAAATATTTACTAAATAGAAATTAACTATATATATTACAGTTATTTAATTGAATAAAAGTTACACTTAAGGTGTTTGGTCACATTTGACTGCCAAAGAGTATGAGAACATATTAATTATGTCTCTTTATCACTCCCCAGAATAAAATGCGATTGTAAAGCGTATTCAGAGAAGTTATCAATACACAATCAATGCACATTATGTGTTAATAATTACTCGAAATTGCTGCAAATATAGTAAAACTGCTGTCTATCCTATTTAACTCCATTCAAACACATTGACAGCGCGGAGCTGTTTGGAACTATTGAGAGCTCCATGAACCACGTGACCGTGCGGCGGCGAGATCAAAGCGTGTCGCAACTCTCTTTTTATATGGCTCTGGTCCGAACATACCCTCCGTTTTTGGAACCGAAAGTTGAGGTTATCCGCTTTCTTACTCCTAAACTTACCCAGGTAAGTCACATAACCTGCTTTCTGGAATACACCCCAGTGTGTCGTGTTCAGGTGCTTTTGTTGTCGTAGTAGAGAAACATGGCGGACTCGCAATTTGTCCTCGCATGCTATTTGCTAAAACGCTACTTTCAAGCAAATGTAAATGCAAGATTCACAAGTGGGATACGTATATGTAAAGTCGTGTTATTTGACACACAATTTGTGTTTCTGAACTGTAAATATTGAGGTGTATCACTGTATTGTACTTGCCTTGTTTACATTTTAGACTGTTTGACTTCTAACGGCAGCTGCAGTGATGCGCTGACTTAATCAACGATTGGCTCTTTCACTAAGAAGGCGGGGCTTCGCGGCCATAATGAGCGTTGCATTTTTCCCCATTCAAAACTACACGAGTGATGTGTCTTGAGTATTCTATAGTCTTTGGTCAACAGTCACCTCAGCTCTGCGTTGATGGATAGGCGTCTAAAATGTAAACAAGGCAAGTACAATACAGTGATACACCTCAATATTTACAGTTCAGAAACACAAATTGTGTGTCAAATAACACGACTTTACATATACGTATCCCACTTGTGAATCTTGCATTTACATTTGCTTGAAAGTAGCGTTTTAGCTACTTTGGGTTTAATATTTCGGATTTCGCATCGACGGTTTTTTGCGTATAGTGCCCGGTGTCGATTTATGAGGTACAATTTAGTTACTATATCAACCCTTATGAAACAAGTGCACTAGCTGTCTTTTCATGTGGCAGCTGATCTGATTGAGTTCACTCTTTAAAATTATGTGTTGAAAACAACATCTCAGTGTCTAGTTAAAGACTACACATGTTGTGGTACTTTTAACTCAACCATGTGTTATTATTGATAATTCTTCACACACTGTGTTACTCAGTTATGTGTTAAAAGTTACTCAGTTATGTGTTAAAAGTCAATAGTCAAAAATTATTAAATACAATTTTTTTGAGAGCTTTTAACCTGTGTAAGCACTGCCTCAGGTTGATACTAACAGGGGCTTTAACAAACGTGTTCATCATCTGACATATCTAATATTTTCATATTTTTTATATATTGATATGTAGGCTATATATCTTTTGATTTCACCTGTCTTTTTATGATAGTATCCATTTATTATTCGTAATTTATGTTTAAATGGTTTGTGCATTGTTTCACATTTTACCACAAGGTGGCGCTAACATGCTGCTAAAAACTCTATAGTCGACGTTGGTACAGTTTTGCAAAATGTAGTATACTAATTAAGACAAATCAAGTGCTGAAGATTCCAAATATTACATTATGAAAGTATGAAAAAGATAGAATAACACACAAATACAACAAAGGTGTTTATTGTTAATGGTAAAAATCTGCAACATTTATTTACAGCTAAATATATATGTGTGTGTGTGTGTGTGTGTGTGTGTGTGTATGATTTATTTATTTATTTTTTGTTTTATTACGAAATGTAATACTACCTGATAATTTTTCATCTAACATAGTGAATCATGTGGTTCACTGTGCCTGACAACATGTATACGATTCAATGAATAACAAAACACTAAAAGTAAGTCAAATAAACAAAGAAGAAGGGTCGATGTAGTTGCAAATAGGCTAACTATGCATCCTTTTGGACATCATTCATAAACTTAAAAAAAGATTTCATATTTTTTCTTACAGTGGTGATTGTACAGAAAGTAAAAAAAAGATGAAAAAGCTTTCTGTACATGCAACTCTCTCTTTTTCTTCTTTACTTCTAAACCAAAAAGTGATTAACTGCAGATCCTCTGCAGTGCATCTCAGTTGTCATTTTACCAGATATAGGTGCTGGAAAAATGAATGCTTCAGCTGTGTTTGCAACGGGTGTGTGTGGGGCAGGTGTTGAAATGGACGATGCTGTAATGAAGCTTCTGTTGTCATGCTGTGGCATTATATGGGGCACACTTACACACATGCACCCGGCGTCCGTCAACAGTCTGATAATGTCGTTTCGGAATCTGATGCCAACAAGTGCATAGAGCATAGGTTTCAGGCAGCACCTCATGTAGGCCAGATTGCGTGTTATGTTTTCCTGAAGGTGGAACTTGATCCAGTCTTCGCAGTGTTTGGGAGTGGGTGTGAATATTTTAATCAGAAGCACCACAGTGTAAGGAAGCTGAAACAGGAGGAAAATAACCACCAGAAGTGCCATCAGACCTAAGGTCTTCTGTCTACGCCAACATTTGCCACTGGTACGCACCAAGATGTGTCCGATCGCGCCGGAACACACCACTATCACCACGCAAGGGATGCAGAATCCCGCGATTTTTGCCATCTGGGCCCACAGCTTCCATTTGCTCACTTCATTACCCCAAACTTTCATATCACACAAGAGGTTGTCTGAACCCATGTCCTTCTCCACGGAGCTGAACTGCAGGTCTGGCAGGCTCAGGAAAACTGAAGTTACTGCAACGCCAAACGCAGACAGCGTGCTGTAAAACAGCGTCCCTGAACTCCTCTTCTGAACGGCCCTGGTGCGAACCACCACCAAATAGCGATCAACGCTAATGCAGGCCAACAACAGCAGGCCGCCATAGGTGTTGATGGCATACATACCGCGGTTTAGCTTGCACAGCGCCTCCCCGAAAATCCAGCTGCCAATTAGCGTCTCTCCCGTCTGTAACGGAAGAGTCAGCAGAAGCAGCATGTCGGACAGAGCCAGGTAGAACAGGAAGACGTCAGTCATGTTGCTGATATGTAGACGGTGGTACCGTATGAAGGTGGCAATGACCAGCCCGTTTCCAATTACCCCTAAGAAAAAGACGACGAGGAAGACTGTGGTCTGGACAACAGTAATGGTCAGCTCCTGCTCTTTGCTGGCTACACACAGCTCCTCAACATCAGCAATACTGGGATCGGTGACAGAATTAATATCGGTGTAATTGAGATCATAATCATAAGTGAAGCCTAAAAGTGTGGTTGCATCAAAGCTCCCCATACCTGTAAAACATGACATGGTTTTGTTAGATTGTAATGGTTTGTAATGGTGCTGCCATTATGCAATACCACAGCGTGTTTCCATTACGGTGTTGGTTTGCTTCGTTGGACAGTTAAGTAATTTAAGCATTTATTTACATTTATTAAGCAGTTATTGTTTTCGAAAGCACACTTCATTTTAAATGGAGGAAGTGGAACTTGAAACCATCCAAGGAATGGTATTGCTCTGTCCCCTCAACTTATCGACTCAAAAAACTGATCTATATAAATGATATTCTCTATTATAGATCAGGGGCTCAAAATCATAAACAATTAGGCTTATTATGGGCTCAACAGTCCATTCAAGTTTTTCTTCCTCCATTTCAAAACAAGGGTGTGTTTTTTTTCTTTTAAATGGTTACATTAATCGTGTTTGTTATATATATAATATATAATTTTTTAGTGGAAGTAGAAATCAATTTACCAAATTATGTAAACTTGACTGACTGCTTCATTTCATGCTTAAACATTCAATAAGTATGTTAACTAGCATTCCTTAATTATAATGCTAAAAGAAAAAAGCTAAAGCTAATGTTCATTTAAATAGTTAGAAATGCCATGAAGATTTTAAGAAAAAGTAGACAATTTTAAACTCGTGTTCATCGCAAACCTATATCTAGGTTTTACATTGTTGATACCGCCTAACAAATGCCTTTCTTTGTGAAAAAAGACACTTACGCCTGACAACATGAATACGATTCTGTGGATACAAAATTCTAAAAGCAAGGCAAATTAACATAGCAGAAGGGTCGACGTATTTGCAAATGTAAACAATGCATCCGTTAATCAACCCATTGTCTAACAGATAACATGAATTTAAACTTACTGTGCAAAGTATTCGCCTTGTCAATCTCAATCTCCGGCCTTTTCACAGCGTTTTACTTTCTGTTTAATGTTCTGCTTTCGTGTGGCATAGCCTCAAACTGCTGTATCTGGGAAAGCACCCTTTCACCGCGTAAAAGCGAACTGACTGAAGACAACATTAATTAAGCCGCCTTTCCACTCTCTCAGGCATTTGAATTTGAATTTGATTTTAATCGTTTTGTTTAATATCGTTTTCAAATCTGCAATAAAATGTAGTTTAGTTTTTATTAGTTTTATTAATAGTTTTATTAGTTTTTGTTTAATTTTGTGAACACATTTCTATTTCGTTTTTATGAAGTTTAGTCTTAGTTTTAGTAATAAAGTTTAGCAGAATTAACAGATCACTTCCAGAGCGCAGGCTTAATTTAAGAAAGGCTAACTTCACCTTAGTGTCGAAAACGTCTAGCGACACAGAATTAAATTGTTGAGATTGATTAGATGGTAAAAGTAAACAAATATATACAAAAATGAAGCAGTCATGTCTTTTTACTCAATAAATCTACACAAGTTGCCTTTACATTATCATATTTAAAAGCACTAGACAGAATAATAAATGTGATGTGTTATTTCGTTTAAAAATAACTAAATAATTTGTTTAAATTAGGCCTAGATGTCTTTTATATTTAACCATAATTACGATAGTGTAACTGTCGTGTTTTGCACACTTCCCCGCAAATAAAGCGATTAAATCATAACTGGGACTAATGAAATTCAATAAAAACGCGCTGCAGCTGAAGTGAATGACCGCAGGACCGCTCGTTGCTTGCTTTCTGCTTTCTAAGTTTTATTTTAATGCTTCTATGAAGAACCAATGGCCACGTATAGCCTACACTGAGAGTTTATAATATATATACACTGGCGATCAAAATTAGAGAACAATTTATAAACGATTAATTGAACAATTCTGAAATAATGTCATCTTCACTGCTCAACAGTTGGAGTTTTTGTCCCGTCTATACCATGCTACCAGAACACCTTTTCCACAAAATAACTAAGGCATTTCTACAAAAAACATTATTTTGTAGAAAACACACTGATCAAAATTAGAGAACACTTTCAGATACCTCCCAGTTATTGGTGTTAATCTGGCTCCTGGTGCTAATTTCCTTGATTATCTGTCAACCCCTATTTAACTGGCAGCCTAACTTCCAGTTTCACTGACTCTGCAAGATGGTGGGCCGTTCTTAATTGACTGAAAGCCTCCGCAGCAGGTTGTCCAGATGAAGGCCAAAGGGATGACCCTATCAGCCATAGCAAGAGAAGTTGGTCGTTCCAAATCTGTGATTTCAAGAATATTGAATCTTTACAACATCACAAACTCATTCAAGTCCCTCAAGAAGGCGGCTGGTCGTCCACAGAAGACAAATACAAGAGAGGACAAGATACTACGGAGGATCTCAATGGAAAATCGTTTCCACACTGCAGCTGGAATTGCTCACCAGTTCAGCGCTGAACAGGGTAAGGATCTGTCTCGTCTCATTTGGACTGAAAGCCCACCCTGCATTGACCAAACCTCTCATTAGCAGAAAGAATCAAAAGGCTAGACTAAGCTTTGCGGAGGAGCATGTTGTGTGGACAGGGGAGAACTGGTCCAAAGTTCACTTCAGTGATGAAAGCAAGTTTAATTTATCTGGTTCCGATGGGAAACATTATGTTCGGCGACAAACTGGAGAAAGACTGAACTCAAAGTGTGTAAAGAAGTCAGTGAAAAGTGGAGGAGGAAATGTCATGGTTCGGGGCATGTTTTCTGCAGCAGGAGTTGGGCCTCATGGTGCGTTCACACCGGACGCGACTTGCGCGGAAAAAACGCGCTATTTGCGCGTAGTTGAACGCTTGAACATTTGAGTTTACTCGCGCCATTCGCGCGTGACATTTTCTTCACAACAGACGCCAATTCGCGTCAAGGGAGGGGCTTCTGCCACTCGTCAGCGTGAAAGTAGTTGTAAAATAGGTGAATGAGCTCAATTTTCCAGCTTTAGCTTGCTTGTAGTCTCAATATGTATGTAAATGTAGGTCCAATTGAGTAAAGAGCGTTTTTTAAAACTAACCAGATTGTCCGACCTCTTCACTCGACTTTATTCCTAGCAAGATCCCTTTAATTCCTGTTTCTACAAAAGTCCAAAGATGTATAATACAGCTCCGAGGAACCACAGACAGCAACGGTGATTTTGTCCGCCATTGTTGTTTCGGATTTCTGCCTCCGTCACTACTAGAGCGAGCTCCTGATTGGTTAACGCGGCGCGGATTTTCGCCAAAGTTCAGATTTTTGAACTCGCGCGAATGGCGCGGCAATCGCTTGAAACGCTCAATGCGCACTGCGCCATTCGCGCGTTTCGTGCCGCCTCATTCGCGCGTTTCGCGCCGCAGGATGGCTATTCGCGTCTATGCATTGACTTAACATGTAAATCATTAGCGCTTGCCGCTTCATTCGCGTCCGGTGTGAACGCACCTTTACACAGCTACATGGCAGAGTGAATGCAAATGTTTATCAGAAACTTCTTCAACAACATATGGTTCCTTCCCTGCGTTCATCACCCAATCAGCCTGCAGTTTTCATGCAGGACAACGCTGTATGTCACACAGCAAAACGGGTAAAGCAGTTCCTTGAAACTGAACACATTGAAATAATGACATGGCCTGCCCAGAGTCCTGATCTCAACCCAAAAGAGAACCTCTGGAAAATCCTTGGCGACAAAGTTATGGGCAAGAAACCCACTAGAGTCACCGAACTGCGGAGGAGACTGGAAGAAGAGTGGACCAAAATCACACCAGAGCAGGTTGAGAGACTAGTGCTGTCCTGTGGCCGCAGATGTGCTGAAGTCGTTCAGAGCAGAGGCCTGTACACTTCCTATTAATTGCTGACTGTTGTAACCTTCAGAAAATTTTGTTGTAATCTTTTTCCATGCTACAGTCATTGTTGTTCTCTAATTTTGATCAGTGTGTTTTCTGCAAAATAATGTTTTTTGTTGAAATGCCTAAGTTATTTTGTGGAAAAGGTGATCTAGTAGAATGGTATAGACGGGACCAAAACTCCTTCAACCGTTGATCAGTGAAGATGACATTATTTCAGAATTGTTAAATTTTTTATAAATTGTTCTCTAATTTTGATTGCCAGTGTGTGTGTGTGTGTGTGTGTGTGTGTGTATATATATATATATATATATATATATATATATATACAAAAGGGGTGCGGCTACATAAGATCTTGTTTGAAGAATTTGCTTTTCGGACAAAATGGCGGATTCGGCGTTATGATTGGTCAGATCGGCTGTCAATCAAGCTCTTCAGTTTTTCCCGCTTAATGGACCACGTGACCTTACGCGTGCGTCATCAACAGTCACCTCAGCTCTGCCTTGATCGATGGATCGGCGTTTAAAATATAAACAAGGCAAGTACAATACATTGATAGGCCCTACATCTCAATATTTACAGTTCAGAAACACAAATTGTGTGTCAAATAACATGACTTTTTTATATAAGTATCCCACTTGTGAATCTTGCATTTACATTTGCTGTCCGTGGTTTGTAGTGTCCGGTGTCGATTTATGAGGTAAAATTTAGTTAAGTTACTATATTAACCCTTATGAAACAAGTGCACTAGCTGTCTTTTCATGTGGCAGCTGATCTGATTGAGTTCACTCTTAAAAATGATGTGTTGAAAACAACACCTCAGTGTCTAGTTAAAGACAACACATTTTGTGGTACTTTTAACTCAACCATGTGTTGTTATTGATAATTCTTCACACACTGTGTTACTCAGTTATGTGTTAAAAGTCAATAGTCAAAACTGAACAAATCCTTTTTGAGAGCTTTTAACCTGTGTAAGCACTGCCTCAGGTTGATACTAACAGGGGCTTTAATAAACGTGTTCATCATCTGACATATATCTAATATTTTCACATTTTTATATATTGATATGTAGACTATATATCTGTTGATTTCATCTGTCTTTTTATATTAGTACCCATTTATTATTCGTAATTTATGTTTAAATGTTTGGTGCATTGTTTCACATTTTACCACAAGGTGGCGCTAACCTGCTGCTAAAAACTATAGTCGACGTTGGTACAGTTTTGCAAAATGTAGTATACTAATTAAGACAAATCAAGTGCTGAAGATTCCAAATATTACATTATGAAAGTATGAAAAAGATAATTGATATAGGTAGTACTGAATTCATTTAAGAAAATTTGATTAAGAAAGCAGAGAATAACACACAAATACAACAATGGTGTTTATTGTTAATGGTAAAAATCTGCAACATTTATTTACAGCTAAATATATATGTGTGTGTGTGTGTGTGTGTGTGTGTGTGTGTGTGTGTATCTCTCTATATATTTTTTTTTATTTTTTTTTATTACAAAATGCAATACTATCTGATATTTTTTCATCTAACATAGTGAATCATGTGGTTCACTATGCCTGACAACATGTATACGATTCTATGAATAACAAAACACTAAAAGTAAGTCAAATAAACAAAGCAGAGGGTCGATGTAGTTGCAATAGGCTAACTATGCATCCTTTTGGACATCATTCATAAACTTAAAGATTTCATATTTTTTCTTACAGTGGTGATTCTACATAAAGTTAAAAAAAGATGAAGAGGCTTTCTGTACATGCAACTCTCTCTTTTTCTTCTTTACTTCTAAACCAAAAAGTGATTAACTGCAGATCCTCTGCAGTGCAGCTCAGTTGTCATTTTACCAGATATAGGTGCTGGAAAAATGAATGCTTCAGCTGTGTTTGCAACGGGTGTGTGTGGGGCAGGTGTTGTAATAGACGATGCTGTAACGAAGCTTCTGTTGTCATGCTGTGCCGTCATATAGGGCACACATACACACAAACACCTGGCATCTGTCAACAGTCTGATAATGTCATTTTGAAATCTGGCGCCAACAAGTGCGTAGAGCAGAGGGTTTAAGCAGCACCTCACATAGGCCAGATTGCGTGTTATGTTTTCCTGAAAATGGAACTCAGTCCAGTCTTCACAGTGTTTGGGAGTGGGTGTGACTGTTTTAATCAGAAGCACCACAGTGTAAGGAAGCTGAAACAGGAGGAAAATAACCACCAGAAGTGCCATCAGACGTAGGGTCTTCTGTTTACGGCAACATTTGCCACTGGTATGGACCAAGACGCGTCCGATCGCACCGTAACACACCACTATCACCACGCAAGGGATGCAGAATCCTGCGATCTTTGCCATCTGGGCCCACAGCTTGCATTTGCTAACTTCATCACCCCAAACTTTCATTTCACACAAGAGGTTGTCTGAACCCATGTCCTTCTCCACGGAGCTGAACTGCAGGTCTGGCAGGCTCAGGAAAACTGAAGTTACTGCGACGCCAAACGCAGACAGCTTGCTGTAAAACCGCATCCCTGAACTCCTCTTCTGAACGGCCTTGGTGCGAGCCACCACCAAATAGCGATGAACGCTAATGCAGGCCAACAACAGCAGGCCGCCATAGGTGTTTATGGTGTACATACTGTGGTTTAGCTTGCACAGCGCCTCTCCAAAAATCCAGCTGCCAATTAGCGTCTCTCCCGTCTGTAACGGAAGAGTCAGCAGAAGCAGCATGTCGGACAGAGCCAGGTAGAACAGGAAGACGTCAGTCATGTTGCTTAAATGTAGACGGTGGTACCGTATGAAGGTGGCAATGACCAGCCCGTTTCCAATTACCCCTAAGAAAAAGATAGTGAGGAAGACAGTGGTCTGGATAGCAGTAATGGTCAGCTCCTGCTCTTTGCTGGCTACGCACAGCTTCTTAACAACAGTAATGTTGGGAGCAGTGACAGAATTGATATCGGTGTAATTGAGATCATAATCATGAGGAAAGCCCAAAAGTGTAGTTGATTCAAAGCTCTCCATACCTGTAAAACATGACATGGTTTTGTTATAGCTTTTGGAGTAAAGGTGCCGCAGTACCACAGCATGTTTCCATTACAGTGTTAGTTTGCTTTGTTGGACAGTTAAGTAATATAAGCATTTATTTACTTTTTGTATGCATGCTTGTTTTGAAATGGAAGAAAACTTAAAACCATCCAAGTAATGGTAAGTAATGGTATTCTCTATTATAGATCAGTGGCTCAAAAGAATAAGCAATTGGACTTATTAGCTCAACAGTCCTTTCAAGTTCGTATTCCTCCATTTCGAAACAAGTGTGTTTTTTTCTTTTAAATGGTTACATTAAACATTACGTTAATTATATACATATATAATATATTTAGTGGAAGTAGAAATCAGTTAAGAATGTTAACTAGCATTCCTCAATTAAGATGCTTAAATCCGTTTATTGTTTTTTCAATTAGTTAGAAATGCCTTGAAGATTTTTTTAAGAAAAAGCAGACAATTTTAAACTCATTGTTCATCGACTTTTGTGAGAATGAACTGCGTTGAATGTTCTGCTTTCGAAGCCGTCTTTCCACTGTCTCTGACATTTGAATCGTTTTGTTTAATATCTTTTTGAAATTTGCAATAAAATGTAGTTTAGTTTTAATCAGTTTCACTAACAGTTTTGTTAGTTTTAGTTTAGTTTTTATTTTGTGAACACATTTATTTATTTTTATAGTTTAGTTTCAGTTTTAGTAATTAAAGTTTAGCAGAATTAACAGATCACTTCCAGAGCGCAGGTTTAATTTAAGAAAGACTAAAAGCGACACAGAATTAAAGCATGTTGAAATTGATTAGATGGTAAAAGTAAACAAATATATGCCTAAATGAAGCAGTCATGTCTTTTCATTCCATAAATCTACACAAGTTGCCTTTACATTATTATATTTAAAGGCACTAGACAGAATAATAAATGTGATGTGATATTTCTTTCGAAAATAACTAAATAATTTCTTTAAATTAGGCCTAGATGTCTTTTATATTATAATCATGATAGTGTAACTCGTGTTTTGCACATGTTCCCACGAACAAACTCAAATAAAGCGAATAAATCATAACTGGGACTAATGAAATTCATTAATAACGCGTTACAGCTGAAGTGAATTACCACGGGAGCACTCGTTTCTCGCTTTCTAAGATTTATTTTAATGCTTCTATGAAGGACATACACTTCAGAGTTTAAGGAGAAATAATGGCATTTAACAGTAAATATACTCTTTTAATTTATGAAGAATTATAAATGTGTATTTTGTGCATAGCATGGCAGATTGTTCACAAGATGTAGGCAAAAGTTTTTATGATGCGCGTTCTTACCTTTTTTCTGTTGCGCTGCTTGTCTATTTTTCTTCAAAGCACCAAGTTAGAATGCCTACTTTGGTTTGACTGCTTGTGTTACATGAGAAAATAAATAATTTTGGCTAACTGATGCAGCCTAAATGTTATGCGGGTGTGGTTTAGGTCGCGGTCTTTATGTCAGACAGGTCTGGTATAGAATTAAATTAGGCCTAGTGCTGCTGTCGGATAACAGGTCGGGTGTTCTGTTAAGTAGGCTATTGTGGGTTCGAGTTTACCAAACGAGACCGTGCAGGACTCTGCTTTAGACTGCTTTGCGTCTCTCCGTCAAATAACCTCACGTGTGTTATGCGCCATGTACAGGTATTTCTCTAAACTAGTCGCAACAGCTCTAAATATGAGACTGCTCTAAAACACCAATGTTTCAGGAGTTTAGGACACAGAATCGGACACATGCTTATTTGATTACTGATTTATTATTATTTATGTGCTTTATTTTTTAAGATTAACTGTTTTTTCCAAGGCACTGTTAGATGCCAGTATTTATGCAAGGATTTGATTTAAAAAATGGTATCATAGCTATTAAACTACATTTTGTGATTTTAAATTGGTATCTAACATTAGAATGATCTCAAAGTAAAAAGAGGCGCTAAGTCTGTTTCTATAACTGTACTTTAAATTAAATTATTATAATCTTAATTCAAGTGATTAAGAATTTTGTCTGACAATAATTAGTATTGAGTGCTACTGTAAGGTTAAACCTGCCTACTGTAAAAGTTTCAAAATGCTTAACAGTTTAAAACATTTGTTAGAAATTTAGATTAAAAAGTAATCAATTGTAATCAGTTACTTCTAAAGCATTGAAGTTACACTACTTATTACATTTTAATCTACATAACTTGTAATCTGCATTTTCAAAGTAACCTTCCCAACGTTGATACATTTGTATTTGGAAATGTATAAAACAATTAATTTTATTTAGATTAATTTGCCTGTCTTTTATCAGATTTACCAATTATTTCCTTTTCTTAGTTTCAGTTAGCCAAAATTTAGAGTTCATCTGTCTTTATATTATTATATCCATTTATTATTCGTAATTTATATTAGTTTACTATAGAAGTTTTGTCCATTATTGTTTTGTCCATTTATTAATGTTTTACACGGATTTTACCACAAGGTGGCGCAAACATGCTGCTAAAACGACCTTAAAAATGTATTAATGTATTAAAGACCATTGCTAAAAACCATTATGAAAGTGACGGAATGAAAAATGGCAGCATCATTTTCCATTTTTATTTATTTGGGTTTTATAGATTAATAAAACTTTTTGGAACAATCAAACAAATGTTCAATCAAACAAATGTTTCTCAGACTATGTTCTTAATAAGTTCATACTAAATTGCGCTTTTGCATACTTGCATAAACACTAACACAATGTCAAAAACACCAAAAGAACCCTCATAGTGGCTACAATACAGTGCTGATAATGCAAAAATAAGTTGTAAAAAAATTTTTATTTTTATTTTTTAAAGAAAATAACATGGTTCTGCTAGATAAGAACTTTCTGCCTCAGCTGGGATTGTTTAGAGCCTTTTGAAGCTGCATTTAAACTGCATTTTATAGGTTCAAACCCATGAGTACCATAGAAGTCCACTATATGAAGAGAAATCCTGAAATGAAATCAATAAACATCTTGGATGACAAGGTGGTGCGTGAATTATCTGTAAATTTATGTTCTGGAAGTGAACTTCTCCTTTAAGGCATTCACAGATACATGCAACAACAAATTGACTGGAAATCACTCATCAAGTTAGCTGTTTCTTACAGGAGGATGTTCAATCTCACACAGAGTCACTGAGGAGTTGTTAACCCAAAATCCAGCATAGAGGGCTTCAGTGAATGTAGTGTTGAATGTGTGTAAGTGTGTGAATATGTGAGTGTTTGAGATGCTGTAGAATGACAGAGTGCCAGCCAGCCAGTCCAGATACACACCTACTCTGTTTGAGGGGGGTGAAAGAGTGGGTATGTCAGCGTTTTTATTATTGTGCCTGCAGGCAGCAAATCTTTCTCCAGTGCTGATCAGACTCCAGGACTTGTCATTCCAACCAAACCTACACTCACTTCCTCCTTTCCTGCTCAGGCCTTTATAAGCCACTGCTATGTAGGTCCAGCCACTCAATTCAACCTCCCAGTAGCAACGTCTTGACATACTCTCTTTACACAGAACCTGCTCATTGTATGGAAATCTCTCTGGATGATCAGGATATGGCTGCTCCTCTTTGACTCCAGTCACCTTTTTGTTTCCATTTGACAGAATGAGTCGTGTGTGTGCTGTGTTTGGGTCCAGTGTAAGATTGCAGGCATCTGAACAGAAGATATTTCAGATCATTTGAGATTAGAACTATAATTTAACCTATTGTAGATGGGCAGAAAGATATAAGAGATATAAGAAAGATAAACTAGAACTCTTAACTTACATTTCCTCAATCCCGGAATGATCCTAAAGTGTCCTCCGTGATCAAGACTAGAAAGTGACAAATATACATACCAGTAATTTATAGTTTATTTGATACTTTGACAAGTTAAAAAAGTCCCTTCCCCTCCCTTAAAATAAAAATATAGTACAAATGTACTATAATATAAAATTAAATAAATGAATAAATTGGCAAAAGTTTAAATGTTAATGTTAAGTCAAATTCAAGACCTGGGGGTGTTGTCATACAGTAACAAAAGGTTTTAACATGTCAGTCCATAAATTCCATAAACTAATCATGTTTGGTTAGGGGTCTTTTGTAGAGCCCGACTGCACACACACAAATGAATCTTACTTGAGTTTCTTCAGTGTGCAATTTGGATCCTCCAGTAGATCAGATAGAAGCTTCACTCCTGAGGGTCCTGGGTGATTATAGCTCAGATCCAGCTCTTTCAGATGTGAGGGGTTTGACCTCAGAGCTGAAGCCATATAAACACAGCCTTTCTCTGTCACCATACAGCCAGACAGTCTATACATAAGGAAATCAAATCTGAGATCTGGATATCTAATTGCACGAATAACTGCGCTGTACATTTTGCTCAGCAATAGTAGTAGCATAAACAAAACTACAACAAGGTCAGAGAAAATACTACCTCAATTGTATTCAAATGCTTGACAATAGGGATAAACATGTTGAATTATTAGCTAAATAAATAAGCCAACACTTTGTTGTTACTGAACCCAACATGCTACCAGCATACTACAAAGGAAGCATGGACATTCTATTTATAATAACTAAATACCTTATGTAAAAACTAAATAGTGAATTTTTTTTAAATGCAGAACATCTAGTACAGTACAACAAGTGCCAAAAGGTTGAATCACAAGTATTTTTAAATAATACTTCAGTATTTCCAGTTGACAACTTAGACTCTTCAGTCCTTCAGCAAGCAGCTTTACTCCTGAATCCTGTAAGTCATTGTTAGTGAGGTCCAGTACTCTCATGGGGCAGTGTGGTGACTGTAGAGCTGACCCTACACTTTCACAACACTGATCATTCAGATTACAGTCAGCAAGCCTAAAATACAGAACATTGAGTTTAGCTTAGTTTACCACTTTAGCATCACTTTTGGACGTTCAAGGTCCTCCATTGCTTTTAGTTGTTTGCTTTATGTGTAGAGTTTAATGGTTTGCATGCGTTAGAAATCATAGAAATCATTTTATACAAATTTATACCATCATAGATATTTTGGAGCATCTAAACCCAACCCCTACCCTAAACCTACCCACTTCTAAACAATATAAACATGCAACAGCAAATAAAAGTTCAGTGACAGGTATTTATTGCTAAAACTGACTATAAAAAGTAGTATAAAAGTATTGCAAGTTGCATAATGATTGCAAAGATTTCTTATTTAAAGCAATGGAGGCCCCTGTACATCGAAAAAGGATTCTAAAGTGGTACCCTGTGCGTCAAACATTGGCACTAAGGGGTCCTGATCAAGAGTCAATATGTGACAAGTTGGGAGTCAGAATGTGCTGGATAGTAAGATGTGTCTTGGATATGCAATGTATAATCACATATTCAAAACAAGTGGAAAGTTTAAAACGGGCAGTGTTATAGATGTACATAGATTTAACACTTACAGAGCTTTTTTGCAGTTGTTCACTGCTGCCAACAGTCTCCTTCTGCCCTCCTCTAATGTGCTGTATTTCTTGAGGTCCAGTTCATCCAGCACCTCATCTGACATTTGGAGCATGTAGGCTATTGCTGAGCAGTGAGCAGGAGTGAGTTGATTCTCTAAGTGTTTCTCTGACTCCAGAAACTCCTGAATCTCACTGGACAGAGTCTGATCATTCACTTCCAGCAGACAGAGGAACAGATTGATGGATCTTTCAGCTGAGAGGCTATGTCCATCTTTAATTTTGCCTTTGATGTAGGTAACAGTTTCCCTGACTGTGTCTGAGCTTCTCTGTGAGTGTGTTAGGAAACACTTTAGTAGTATCTGATTGGATTCCAACACGATTCCCAGCAGGAAACGTAGGAAAAGATCCAGGTGTCCGTTCTTACTCTTCATGGATTTATCAACTGCACCTCTAAGCAAATTGTGCAGTGAATCAAAAGTCTTTACTGCCTCTGCGGTGCTATTTACATAGCAGTAAAACCAATAAAAAGCAGCAAGAAACTCTTGAAAGCTCAGATGTATGAAGCAGAAGACTTTCCTCTGATGAATCACAGATTCCTCCTTGAAGATCTCAGTGCAAATCCCAGAATACACTGAGGCGTCAGTGACGTCAATACCAGTCTCTCTAAGGTCCTCCTCATAAAACATCACATTTCCCTTCATCAGCTGTTTGAAGGCCAGTTCAGCAAGTTTCACAATTGTTTCTCTCTTGGTAAGCAGGAGTTTCTCTTGATCTCTCTTATCATACTTTCGATTGCTCATGTTGATTTGAGTGAGCAGGAAGTGGATGTACATTTCAGTCAGAGTTTGGGGGATTCCTGCACTCAGATCTTCTTTGAGGAGCTTCTGAAGCACAGTGGATGAGATCCAGCAGAAGACGGGTATGTGACACATGATGCGGAGGCTTCTTGATCTTCTAATGTGTGAGATGATTCTGCAAGCTCGATGCTCATCACCAATTCTCTTCCTGAAATATTCCTCTTTCTGAGGATCATTGAATCCCTGAATTTCTGTCACACGTTTGATGTATTTTGAGGGGATCTGACTGACTGCTGCTGGTCTGGAGGTGATCCAGATGTGAGCAGAAGGAAGCAGCTCTCCTCTGATGAGGTTTGACATCAACACCCCCACCGATGAAGACTCATTCACGTCACAAACTTTCTCATCCTTTGAAAACAGTGCAATTCTGCTTTCATCCAGACCGTCAAAGAGGAACACAACTTTACACTTCTTATAAATCTCAGAGTCCAGATCTTGAAGTTCAGGATGAAAGTCCAGCAGAAGTCTGTGAACACTGTACTGGTGATCTTTAATCAAGTTCAGCTCTCGAAATGGAAGCACAAACATGAAATCGACATCCTGATTGGCTTTTCCCTCAGTCCAGTCCAGAATGAACTTCTGAACAGAGACAGTTTTTCCAATTCCAGCAATGCCTTTGGTAAGGACCGTTTTTATTTTTTCCTTTCTTTCCTCCTTACATCCAGGTACAGTTTTAAATATATCACTGCAGTTGATTGAAGTGTCTTGGAGTGTCCTGTAATTTTTCTCCATCTGTAAGACCTCATGTTCTTCATTCACTCCTCCACTCTCCCCCTCTATGATGTAGAGCTGTGTGTAGATCCTGTTTAGGAGGGTTTGATTCTCTTGTAGTTTGATTCCTTCAAATAAGATCTCATACTTGTTCTTCATGCTGGATTTGTGTTGATCTTTGACATTTTTCAGAATATCATCCTCTGTTTCATCTGAAGTTTGCTGCAGGTCTGCAGTCTCCTCCAACAGTGCTTGTTCTGTATCATGCTGGTTCTGTGTCATGGTACTAGACTCTCCCATATCTTTATGTGGGTGAAGAATAGGGTGTGTTCTAGATCTCTTTCTGCACTGGGGACAATCAAAGTCTTCTGATTTTCTGCTCTTGACCCAATAGCAGCTAATACACTCCCTGCAGAAACGGTGTCCACAGGTGACAGACACTGGATTATTCAAAAGCTGCTTACATACTCCACATTTGGAAGGATGCTGTACCAAATCATCCTGCTTCAGACTGCGAAACAGAATGGGATGCATAATGATGGGAACACATTGTAACAGAATAGTAAAGCATAAGAATTTAATCATATTCTGTGTAGCTATAGATCTATTGACAATATTGTTCACAAGCTTGAAATGGCAATTATTAATGCAATTATTAAAATCTTAAAAACTAACATGCCTTTTACCTGGGGTCAGAATTAACTGCACCACTGCTGAAGTTATTAGGTGCAAACATAGAGTTGTTACTTTTCATAGAGACACAGCTGGGTTCTGGAGTTGGTGTTTTGTGATTCAGAACAGCCCCCCTCCCCTCTTTGTCCTCATAGAGATTCATTTTAGAAGCAGTGGCTATTTCTTCTGCTATAGAGTCTGCAAATAAAAAAGGGAAAAACAGCATAATTTCTAGTAAGTGCCTTTAGGAAAATAACCATATTGTTAAATGACAATTTTAATATAAAAAAGACTTATAATAATAATAATAATAATAATTATTATTATTATTATATTAAAGTGGAAATGAAGCAGTCAGTCAAGTTTACATTATTTAGTAAACTGAACAACATAAAAACTGAATAAAAATGTCTCCTATTCTCAATTTTATTAATTTAACATATTCTTTGTGAATAAAAGTATTCAAAAAAAGGAAAAAATAAATAAATAACATTTTACTGGCCCCAAACTTTTGAACAGTAGTGTATGTTGTTAGAAAACCTTTCTATTTTTAATAAATGCTGTTATTTTTTACCTTTTATTGATCAAATAATCCTAAAAAAGGTATGGCAGGTTCCAAAAAAAACTGTTTCCAGCACGGATCATTTTTGAAGGATCATGTGATACTGAAGACTGGAGTAATGATTCTGAAACTTCAATTACAGATATAAACTCAATTTTAATGTATATTAATATAGAAAAACATACAGAGCAGCTGAATATTTTATGTATAGTTCATAAATTCAAAATTGTCTAACAGATAATGTGACTTCTCACTTACTGTAAAAAGTATTTGTCTTGTAAATCCCAACCTCCGCTCTTTTCAGTGAAAAACACCGTTTTACTTTCTGTTTAATGTTCTGCTTTCAGTGTCCTCCAACTAGCCTATTGGAAAAGCAGGTTCAAAGCGTCTAGAGACAGTGCGGTCATATTTTTGTAGTGTGCCTTGTGACCATGTTGTAATCACAAGATTCTAACTTGTAAAAAGCACTCACTTCCTCGTCTTTTTTATGAGCAACTGTCCAAGGCTTCTGATTCTAACTTTTAGTGATTAAGTACTTGGATGTTAAAAAAGTAAAATGAAATGGGGGGTTGGGGAGGAGAGAAAGAAACACTGAATTACGTCTTCTATGCTACTGGAGACCCACTGTCCTGCAAATTTTATTTCCAGCATGCTTCAGCACACCTGTCTTTGTATTTTCAAGCAATCTTGTGGTAGTGTTAGTCACTTTGGGTGAATGCTTCTGGCAAATGCATAAAAATCAAATACAGTTGTAGACTAATAGAATGAAATGACAACAATTTTACAATAATTAAATATAACATACAGCTGTACATAATTTGACTAAATGGCATTCTTGATTTATTGCATCTGAAAGCTTGTCATGTCACGTCGAAAGTGTTATGTATCTATATAGTGTTTGAGAACCTTCACCACATTTCAACCTTTAGCTCTAAGAGTAACAAGTAGCGCAATCGAAGCCGAACCCACAGAAAACATTTATAAAAGTATTTCTTGAATCCAGTGTAAGTTTATTTGGATAAAACCATCTGTCAAGTGCACAAAAGCATAAATATCATATAAACAAAAAAAATATGCTATAGCCATTTGAAATATTTTTTAATTGAAATATTACTATTTGAACATGTTTAGAACTTCTTAAAGAACTTCAAAGAGTTCTCATTAAAAAACTGCACCTTGGCAATTACAACATTTGTACCTTGGTAATTACCATGACCAAGGTACAAAAGTTATAATGTTGTATGCTTCTACTGATTGTGTTTCCCCCACTGCGCCGCTGACACTAGCTCAACTTGAGAATTGGCAGCCCTTCCCCACCAGTGACAAGTCTCAATCTGTAAGCAGAGAGAGGCAAGGCAAGTACGAAAGAGCAGTGAGTGTTTCTTTGCCTAAAGAGCTAGAGGAACCGAGACAGTGTGTGTTTCAGAAGGCAGTGCTATCATGATCCATTCCTTTGACTTAGAAACAAGGCAATCAAACAAACACACAGAGAGTGCGGCTTACACTGCTCTAGTCTTGCTAAGTAGAAAATCAACTGTGTGCTGAGGTCACCTTGAAGAGATTCCACTGGACTTCATTTGGACTATTCTCAAAGTGAACAACGTTTGAAAGGAAAGTCAGGTGTTTGGTGGACTTCTGTATCCAGTGACTGCATACTAACTAAAGTTAGCTGAATCCATAAACGAAAGGTAAAGTCTTGAACAATAAAATGAGCTAATTCTGATTCTTTTGCTAATGTTTTAACATAATTGTGTCCATTTTAATATTTAAATTACAGTTTACATATTATCAAATAATTACCAATATGTGAGATTTGTTTAGTTGGTCTTGTGAGATAAAGAATAACAAACTGTGTTATAGAGTGAATGATCTATGCAGTAATTTGCCATGCAGAAGTGTACATTTTCAACAAAAAAAATAAATAAATACGTAAGTGTGGAATATTTCTGACTCAGTATTTTTCTTCTTTTAAGCTTTAAAGCTTTTAAGCTTTAATTTTACACCACTCTTTTTATTGGTGAAACACAGTAGACATATAATAGTAAGATTGGTGTTTAGATCGAAAATTTAATGTGAAGATATCATTTATGGTTAAGAAATGTAAACATTTACTCTTTTGTCTGGTATCAGTTTTAAAGTAATTTTAAACTGCACAGCATTGTATAAACTTTTTAAACAAGCTTTTACACCTTTACCTTTTTTCATAACTTGGTTATGAAAGCAGTTTGGTGATGAGGCAGATAGAACATTCGAGAATGTGCTGGAGTCTCTGGCTCGTGAGCTCAGAATAAGAACACTGAAGACTTAAAATAAAACAATAAACCCTGGTGTATAAATTTTTTATACTTCTTTACAATTTTTATTGTGGTTTTTTTGTGTTCATAAATTGTAATAAACATTTTTGGTGATGACGCATAAAGAATTCGGAGAAAATTGAGGCTCATGGGTTTCACGCATTTAATTTTTATGTTTGTTCATTACATCTTTTAAAAAAATCAGTTCCACATGTTTTGTGTTTCATCCATTTTTATTGTTTTATGACACAATCATCTATGCAATACAGAGAATGTCAGTGTTTGGAAATATTTACACATCGTTTAATACTCAGTTAAGCTGTGATTTCAGAAAGACATTTCCCATCATGTTTTTTGTCAGCGCTGTCAACTACAGCACAGTACATGTCCACGTCAGAACAAATCGGACCGCACTCTGACACATTTCTAACCGGCATTCATCTCACAGAGATTGCTGATGGGCTCAGTGCAGACATTTTTAAAATGAGCCTAAAAAGAGGCATTGATGTGGACTCCCTTTGAGACCAGATACACCACCACTTCATTCTGAATCTTCATCAGAGGTTTGATTACAAAAAAATACAGTCTTAAGAGTGGACAAGATTCTGTAGAGCATGCTCATACAGTACTGATCTGTTGTTCCTGATGTTGTTTTTTCTATCAGTTGTTTGCAGTCTATTTTGGATGCACATCCTTTCTTTGACTTTGTGATTCCTCGGTATATTCCCACACATTTTTTGGATCTCAGATTGAAAACTGGATTGCCACTTTCACCTGGCTGACCAGCTGTGGATATCAGAAACTCATTTCTTTGGCTTTTCTCATTCATGCCAGAGGAGTGAGTGATATCTGTGCATGTATGCATTTGGTGATTCCCCTGGCTATCAAATGTGTAGAAATATAAATCCTTGTTTTCACCGGGTGTACAAATGCGGTCAAGTAAACCTTTCCCCAAAACGTCTGTTTGCCCGAGTAATTGAACAAGGCACTGATCTTGGTCATGAAACATGTGCTGTTCTTGGGGAAGTTCTGCCTCATAAATCAGAACAAAGTCTGTGGTGGGGAAGAACACATATGCGTCATACAGACAGGTGTACTCAAATGTATGACGGGCAGTCAAGATGAAATCATTTCCCAGGTAGACTCCATAGCAAGACTTGATACTGTTTTCTCCTTTCAGTTTGATACAACATACTGGCTCTCTCGTTAACCGGAATTCATTCCAGTTTGTGATTTCAGACTGTCCTACGATCTCTCCATTTCTAAACAACAGTGGACCTGGATGTGATTTAAACATTTCAATGCAGGCTTCCACGTCCAAGGAAGTCATGCAAGGAACAGTGAATCCTTCATTTCTTATGCTGCAGTTGAGAATCCAATCATCTCTGTGGCTTGTTGAATTGGGTGAGAGTCCGGTGGTCTCAGCAGCTGCCATCTAAAAGATGTAACATTTTTGTTTTACTCTTAGAGAAGATACATAATTTATATGAATACTAATAACTATACAGGTTGTTTTTATCTTTTGTATTATCATGAATGCAGTTTACAGTAACATAAAATAAGCTGTGGTTTAACAAATAGACCCTTAGCTACTTTATACATTTGACAGACACTTTTATCTAAAGCGACTTGCATTGCACTCAAGTTACACATCTTATCAGGTCTTGCTCTCTCTGGGAATTGAACCAGTGACCTTAGCATTTCCAGCGCTGAGATCTACCCTTTGAGAGCCCCTTTCCCATCCCAAGAGGGCACTTTGTCTGACTTTGAAATTAAGTAGAGAATAACTTTTTGTGTTGTAAATTTGTTTGTATGTAACTCATTTGTTTCCATCTAGATATGTTGTATTAGTTAAGGGCACTATGCTTGTTTGCAGAACCAATCTGGGCCTTACTGACTGAAGCCACAATAACACTTAACTGGTTTAAGGAACAGTGGTGCTGCATTTTTCTATATATGTGACTCTGGACCACAAAACAGTCATAAGTAGCATGGGTATATTTGTAGCAATTGCCATAAATACATGGGTCAATTATAAATTTTTCGTTTATGGCAAAAATCATTAGGATATTAAGTAAAGATCATTTCCTACCGTAAATATATCAAAACTTAGTTTTTGATTAGTAATATGCATTGCTAAGAACTTGATTTAGAGGCGATTTTCTCATATTTAAGTGTCAAAAATTGACACTTAGGACTGGTTTTGTGGTCCAACGCTCTCCATTGACTTTGTATTGCGGGAAGCGGACTCCTTGTCATTTCTGACTTATAACAAAAAACAGAACAATGTTTAAAAGCTGCTATTAGACAAGGTGTACAGTAAACAAGCTAAAAAACACATAACTGCGTTTTTATAAACTGTCGACCCAAAAAATGAGTGTTTAAGGACACAAATAGTTGTAGATGTCAGGGTATTGCACATTGGGTCATTCAGTTGGATCATTTCTTCGACAAAAGGAAGGTAAGGAAAAGGAGCACTGACATAGACCAATAAAATTTAGTTTCTCAATATATCTCCTTCCTTAAGGGTGGTGAAATATTCCTTTGACATGGTTAAATAATGAATGTTTACTGTCGCCATAAAATTTCCCTCCAGCGGACATAGTTATCAGAGTAATAAGACAAGTTGCGCTCTACTTTTGTGTTCTTAAACACTTGTTTTTTAGGTCGACAGCTTATAAAAATGTAGTTCTGTGTCTTTTAGCTTGTTTACTGTACATCTTGTCACATAGCAGCTTTTAGATATTATTCCGATTTTTGTCACAAGTCAGAAATGACAAGGAGGCAGCTTCCCGCAATACAAAGTCAATTGAGAGCTTTGGTTTGTCCCCGGTCTCTATTCCTAAACCTGTCCTTAACTTATGTCTACTCAATGGCGAGGACTTTAACAACTGAAAGATCTCCGCTTACTCGCCGCATAAGCGCCTCCCACTTGCACCTCCTACTTGTTTAATTTGGCTCACACCCTTTACTGACTGTCACTTAGCTCAAACAGTAGAGCGTTGGTTTAGTAATGCAGGAATCATGGGTTCGAGTCCCAGGAAAAGCAGGAGTTGAAGAGATGCTTCTCTTACTCAAATTGTTAGTCGCTATGAATAAAAGCCAATGGCAAATGCATGAAAAACAAATATACGAATAAAACAAATAAAATGAAATAATACATGAAAGTAAATTTACCTCCCAGTTTTCAGTTGAGAAAATTGGCGTAATCAGGTATTCCAGTCCGAGATCAGGCAGATGAGTATAAACCTGCAGTGCCTTCAAGTCAAACTTACAAGAGGACATAACAGTTTGAAATTTCCAATTTTCGTTACCTTTTTGTCATTGCAGCTCAACTTTTCTTTGTTGCTCTTCCCTTTAAGGCCATTACAAGGCGCTAGAGACTGGCGGTGGGCGGTGATTAAATGTTTGGTGTTTCACCTGAAACAGCAATTAAAGACGGACCAGTAGTGTTCTGGGAGCATATATAGAAAGCCTGCTACTAGACATATATATAAATAAATAAACAAACAAACAAAAAATAAATAAACAAACAAACACAAATTAATTAATAATATATATATATCTGGTCAGGTCTCAAAATTTGTCAGTTTAAAAATGACTGCAAAAAAAATCTTAGTTAACTTAGTTAAGTTATGTGTGTGATAAAACATCAATAATACAATACAAATATAAGTTATGTTTTATGTTATGTGTGTGATATTAAACCATAAAAAATAAAGTGGTCTACTTATTTCAAAACATCAATAATACAATACAATGATAGCAAGTCAGACACAAATCAATACAAGAATAAACACCAAAAGTGTTGGATTTAATATTTTTGTCTCCTTTAACAACTTATTAACTAGCCCACTGATCTGGTTTAACTAAAATATAAACTAATATGTAAACCAGGGTTGATATAGTTGAGATATAGGTAAAACCATAAGAAACATTATTGTTACTTGAAATAAAATAAATGTTAACTGAAATAAAAGAAAATGTAAAATAAAAAATAAAACTATGTCAGGGGGATGTGACACTGATGTAAATAGCAACTCCATGTAAATAATTGTTTGCCCAGTTTTTAACAAATTGCTATTTAGTAAATGTGTGTAGGTAACGTGCAATGAAGTCGTGAAACCATGAGCATTGCCCTGACTGCACAAAACACTCCGACAACAAAAGAGAAAGCAAAAGGCACAGTTTTTCTTTCACTGCGCTGACACAATCTCAACCTTAGCCTGAGCACCAGTGAGAGCAGGAGATGTCGAATGTGTAAGAAGGTGTGTAAAAGCTAGAGGGAGGTATAAACGAGCAGTGAGTGCTGGAGAAATCTGAGCAGCCTTCTGTCATGATTGCCTTTGACACAGAAACACAAACACAGGGAGTGGTTTATATGCCGCTCTTAACTTGCTGAGTAGCTTTACCGAGATTTCACTTGGCTTCTTCATCTAGGATCATTACACAAAGGATTCTCTACATATCTTTAACACAGACATTTTCCAGGATAAGCTGAAAACCTTCTGGTGCTTGATGGACTCCACAATTTTGGAAACAATGGACTCACGTTTCTCTTTTTGTTGTAAGTGAACTATACTTTTAGGTGAAATTTCAGCTGTAGTAGTTATGAATTAGATGGCTATTGTTACAGAAAACAGTGTATCCAGTGACTGTAAAGTTAGTCTTCTGGTGATGTTTTAACATCACTCTGTGTATTTAATGTTTAAATTACAGTCGATGATTACAATTATGTCAGATTTGTTAAGTAGGCTTTGTAAGATGACGAATAACAAATTGTGTTACAGCATACAGTGAATGTTATATATGTAATTTGTCATGCGGAAGTGGAAATTTTTAATAAAAAGTGTCATAAAAACTGTTACAGATCTGTCATATTACTGCAGTATTTTCATTGGTAAAACACAGATGAAAGATGAAATGTTTGATAGGTATTTTAACACTGAAAATGAAAGATGTAATTTATTCTAAACAAAGAAGAAATTCATAATTTACTCCATTATATGTTTTAAAGTAATAGGCTCTTTTTATCTGCATAACATTGTATACATTTTCCCAACCTTAAAAAAATAAATAAATAAAAAACTCAGCTCTTCATAAATGTATGAAAAAACAGTTTGGTGATGACTCAGATAGAATATGGCGATTGGAGAATATTCGAGAAGGTGCTGGAATTCTCTAGCTCATGAGCTCAATTGGTGCATAAAAATAGTGACAAACACGTAAAGAAATAAACCCTGGTGTAGTTTATGTATATACTTATTATACAAATGTATATTTGTGTGTGTGTGTGTGTGTGTTTGTATTTATTATATATTTTTTACCTACTTGCATCCAAATTTGCACCTAATATACCTGTACCTAGTAATGGCATACTCTGTATATTGTGTTTTTGCTATGTTGCACTTTGCACTTTGTCTTGTTCTTTTTTATAATCTATGTCTTGTCTTGTCACTGTCACTCTATTGCACTGTGGAGCTGCTGTCACTAAAACTAATTCCTAGTATGTGTAAACACCTGGCAATAAAGGTCATTCTGATTCTGATTCTGATTATTTACTTGAAAACAGATGAATAAAATGAGAGAGAAACCAGAAGTGAGTTTTAAAATAATTTTTATTGCATATATGTGATTTAAAAGGGTACAGACATTTTCTTCTGCAATATCTTTCATGACTATAAAGAGACAAACAACCATTACAGAGGTTGGTGGAAGTTATGGCAGTAGCATTCGCTTAATGGCAGAAAGCCATTGGTCTTCTGTCAGCCAAGAAGTTGACTGAGAAAGCCAGAGACAAGCAGAAGCAAGAGATAAAGGGATGATAATTAAACAGGGTTGTTATTGAATAAGTTACTTAGTAAACAACACAAATGTATAGTTCTTCTACACACATTGTTGTGCCAAAGGCAGCCCGTGATAGCCCATTTTATGGCCCACCAAGATCGTTCGAAGAAGGCCTTGATTCTTCTCTTGTTCTTCATTTTATCCTCTGCAAGTTCGGTCATGCTTAAAAGGGGCATGACGTCATCTTCAGAGTTTTCCAGCTGGAAGTTGAGAGACTGATGGTCGATGATGGCGATGTCCCCAGGTCTCTGCGTTCCAGTTCCTGGTTCTGGTTTCTTCATAGCCTTCCACTCCTCCATCTGTAGCTCATATTCTCTCAGAGAAATTTCAGACATCATTTTCTGTAGGAGATAAATATGGAAATATTATGTCAAAGTTTCACAGTAAAGAAAAACGTTTGAGTTAAAATATAAACACTTTCCAGTTGTCAGTGAAAAATATCAGTATCACAATTTTTGTTTTTCTATAGAACTCGTGTTTGCTTTTTTTTACTTCAATTGTCCAAAAACATTTCATCTGTTTTCTACTGTGATGTGACAGCGATCACATTACTGATGTTACATTATACAGAGAAGTTCTGAAGTCCTTGTCAAAAAAACCTGTTTGATTTGCCTAATTCTATTAAGGTATTATTTATTTAAAAGATTTTCTAGTGTTTAGTAATTTCAAACTATCAAGTAAAACAAATACCATAAATAAAAGCAGTGACAGTTCGCAATTAAATCCCTTTTCTACCTATTCTAGTAACTCGATAAAATCCATGGCAATGAACGTCACCGGAGATGTTTGAAATCTTTCACAGCCCTTTTTCTCAGTTTCACATTGCAAATTAGAGTTTTTTGATTTGTAAGGCAGAGCGGCAATCCACCTGTGACTCAAGTTTATGCAAAACCTATTTAATTAACTATTAATGCAAAACTTTAAGGTTTAATATAAGTTGTCATGAAGGGCAAAATTATATATAGACCAAAACCGCTTTTTATACCAGGCTGTAAAATATTTTTTTTCTGCTGTTTAGTTGGGCATTTTAACAGCTCCTTTTGGAGCCAGCCTGCTCACTGAAGAGCCAAATGCCCTCATCTCTGGATGTCCAGCTCCAACTCAAATGGGTGGAGCTATGTTTAGGCATAGGGTAAGGGGTGGGGCTAGGGTGTGGTTAGGTGTCTATCTCCACCCATTACCTCCAGCGAGGGGAGCTGGAGCTGCCGATGCCGATGCCGCTTTGGCGTCTGGAGATGCCGCTGTAGCGGCACCTGCCGGAGAGAAACAGGAAGTGCCGCTGCGAGATGCCGATGCCGCAGTTTGAGCCAGCCCTCCCTCGGGTAGCGGCCAGTCGACAAATTGCAGTTTTAGTCACTTCCGTGTTGGTTTCAAGAGAGACCGGGAGGTTGCCGCTTGGTAGAGCGGGAGGGGTTCGGAAGGCGGGACAGACGTATGAAGCGTAACGGGACTACAGGTGTGAACTATGCCTACGAAGTTACCGACTATATATGCTACATATGTATCACAGAGTGAACGAAGTAAACGACTTACCTTGTCCGGATTTTCACTTGTATTCCAGTCCAGAAATCCAGAGATCCAGCCCGTGACACTGAGGTGAAAGACTTGCAATGGATACTTAAGAATACATGATGCCAAATTTTCGGCAATTTGCTGTTATGAAGAGACAAACCCGAACTCAAGGTGTCCGAAGCGAACATGTCGACTACGCAACAAAGCATAAATTGCGAAGCGCACAATTCGATGCTGCGAGGCATAACTTGACTCACGACTCGCAGGGACACCCAAGCGGATTATGACTTTGGTAAGCTCACGTCTACCCGCTGTTGTACACTGCTTTTTCCGCGCTCGCTGGGATGCCTGAACATTACGATTAGTCTCTTGGAGCGAAGCGGGAGATGACGGAAGAAATATCCATGTTAAACTGTTGTATTGTAGTATAGTTGGGATTCTCGAGCTGGGACTCGAACTCCTGCTGCCCGAAGAGCACCGGCATTCCATGTCTGCGCGCCGTCCACTAGGCTATTGACCGCGTCGCATTCCAGCAGTAACTTCTCGTATGTATAGACACGGATAGCCTAGCGGCTGGAATTTCGATGGGCGGGGCCAAAACAGAGGGGCGTTTTCGACCGTGTTACCTGAAATCACGTGACTTTGGGCGGTCGTTTGAGACACTAGATTCGAAACACATGATTCGCCAAGGTTTAAAAGCCTTTATGCAGGTTTTCGAAATCACCCATCACAAATAATCATCTGACTGTAGCCTATTCGGGAATGCAGGTGTTATAACCGCATACAGGTAAGTTTGACACTAAAAGGTAAAAGTGAAAAACCCTGTGAAGAACAACATAGTAAAAGTTAGGCTAGTTAAATACACAAGCAGCACAGAAGGATCGATCCGGTTGCAGTTACAGCATGTAAACACGACAGGTAGGCTACATGTGATCTGTCCTTCTCATTGCTTCTTTCATTTGTATTTAGATGTTTGTTGTACTGTATATGTTCAAGAAGGAAGCAATATTTTTTAAATGTTTTAAAAGGGGCACAAAACGCAGTGCTCTATTTGTCCTCAGTTAATTTAGATACACATTTTAATGAATAACAGATAGCTAAGCAAGACTTGTCGGGTAACCAAAACTGTTAACAGTCTTCTATCAGCCAAGAAGTTGACTGAGAAAGCCAGAGAAGAGCAGAAGCAAGAGACAGAGTGATAGTGATAAAAAGGAACAAAATTTATTGATAATTTTGAAATAAAGATTATTATTAATAATCTTAGTAGCCTATTTCAATGCGTATATGCTTCTATTCACTGTGTTTCCCCCACTGCGCTAAAACTAGCTCAACTTGAGCCTGAGCATTGACACCCCTTTCCTATTAATGACAAGTCTCAATCTGTGAGAGGCAGGGCAAGTACGAACGAGCGGTGAGTGTTTCTTTGTTTCAGAAGGTGGGTACGGCTTACACTGCTCTGCTAAAATCAACTGTGTGCTGTAGTCACCTTGAAGAGATTCCACTGGACTTCATTTGGACTGTTCTCAAAGAGAACAACCTACATACGCGTTTCACAAATAAAGTTTGAAAGGAAAGTTAGGTGTTTGATGGACTTCTGTATCCAGTGACTGAACTAAGGTTAGCTGACTCCATAATTGAAAGGTAAAGTCTAAAATTAGCTAGTGTTTTAACATATTTGTGTCCATTTAATCTTTAAGTGACAATTTACTTTTTATTTAAAAAAAATACCATTATGTGAGATTTGTTTAGTTGGTCTTGTGAGATAAACTGTGTTATAGACTGAATGATGTATGTAGTAATTTGCCATGCGGAAGTGTACATTTTCAACAAAAATAAATACATAAGTGTGGAATATTTCTGGCTCAGTCTTTTTCTTCAAAGCTATTACAAATCTTTCATTTTCCACCAGTATTTGTATTGGCAAAAGAGTAGACATATAATTAGGGCCCGAGCACCGATGGTGTGAGGACCCTATTGGATCTGCTCCGTTTATTAGGGCCCGAGCACCGATGGTGTGAGGACCCTATTGAATCTGCTCCGTTTATTAGGGCCCGAGCCCAAAAGGGCGAAGGCCCTATTGTTCTTCTAAGGGTTATTATTTTTTTTTTTTTTTTTTTTTTTTTTTTTTTCTTTTTTTCAACCTTCCGGGCACTTTTGGGGGCCTTAACATACTCAAAAACTCTTGAAAATTTGCACACACGTCAGAATCTGCGGCCATCAGGACGCCAAAGAGGCTGGGACCCGGGCGTGGTTCAGGGCCTCTACAGCGCCCCCTGGAACACAGTTTGAAAACTTGATGTACTGCGCACACATACTTGCATGTATTGATATGAAACTCGGTACACATATAGATCTCACTGAGCCAAACAACTTTTGTACTCTATGTCATAGGCTCCACCTGACAGGAAGTGAGATATTTAGGGCTGTTTAAAAAGCGCATGCTCTGGAATTTAACGTACTCCTCCCAGGAATTCCATGGGATTGTCACCAAACTCGGTCAGCATGATCTCAAGACATTGGGGACGCTAAATTGCGAGGAGAATTTTGATATCTCGAACGGTTTGGCCGTGGCAAGGCGACAAAGTTATGGCGAGAAATGAGAAACAGGAAGTGTCTAATAACTGTTGACCACATTGCCTGATTCTGATGAAACTTCACCAGTTTGTTCGTTGTATGATGCCGATTCCATAAATGTGACTATTATGAGTCAAAGTTATAGCGTCACCAACTGGCAGCAGGAAGTGTGTCATTTTCAAAATGCTTTGATATCAGCCTCTTAATTTTACTCGATTTTCTTTAAACTTCATCAAAATCATGTCAAAACACGGCCGATAAGAATATGTAAAGGGGTCGATGATAAATCGAATGCTGTTGCCATGGCAACATGTCAAACTTTAAAATTAGATTCCTGTCTTTTCGAGGCAGTTAACATGCTTAGAATTTCATGAAACTCAACACACACATCAATATTAATGATAGTTAGACACTGGCAAAAGGTCATAAATGGGCGTGGAGCAGGCACTCTATAGCGCCATCTTTTGACAAAAGTTGGGGGGTTAGTTTTTCCTACAGTCACCAAACTCTGTACATATATTAATCTCATCAATTTGGACAACTTTCTAAATTCAACTCATTAGCTAAGACCAACAGGAAGCAGGCTATTTTGATTTGAATGTGGATTTTTGGAAAAATCAGGCTGTAAACAAATGCACACTACTTCTAAGAACAACCAGCTGTTCACACCAAACTTTTTTAACATGAAGAGAATATTCTGAAGATGTTAAATTGCGAGCGGATTTTGGATATCTTGAACGGTGTGGACATGGTGATTTTTTAAAGATATAGTAAAAAATATTTTTATATCTTTAAAGTGCAGCATCCAAACTCTTTAAAACTTTTTTCACACAGAGATCTAATCATTCTGAGCAAGTGCTGGAAATAAAAAATGTATACAAGCTTCTATGAATTAAAGAAAATTTAAAAAAGAACTCAGAAACCTGCTGTCACTCTGGTGAATGTCTCTACAGTATGTGTGTGCGTTGAGTCAGGCACAGAGAAGCTCATTATTGCAGGGGGGAGGGGTGAGAGGCAGAGAGGGAGAGAGGGGTAGAAAGTGAAACATGCTATCTTGCTTATAGACCATCTTTGAGAAATGCACATATAAATATATATATTGTGTAATCGAAATAAATACGTCTGATCTTTGAGAGTCTGATATTTTGAGAAAATATAAAGGGTCACTAAGTCTTTCATTGTTTGTATTTTGCAGTTGTTGTTTTTTTATTTTTTTATTTTTTTACTGAACTATACCATGAACTTGTCCTATTCAGTCACATAGCAAAAGATTAAGAAAAATTAAACTTTTAGCATTAGCGATTTATCTTCATTGATAGACATTTATTTTCATAGTGTTATTTATTGAATATAAAATTTAAATTAACAACTTCAAGACAAACTTGGACAACAAAACAAGCTTTGCTGTTATCTGTTCAAAACATCTGAAAATTATAAAATTTTAAGATGAGATATATATATATATATATATATATAGCCCCTTTCAATACTCAACTTGTTTTTAAAGATATTTTGAAAGAATGAAGCGTTTATAGAGCACTTTATTGTGTATTGCTGTACACCCACATGAACTGTGTTCATGTTCATGTTAATTCACAGTACATAAATTATATATGAATACTTTTTTCGCTTAATATTAATTAACATTAATAAATGCTATTTATTTATTGGTCATGTTAACTAATATAGTTAATGCTAACAAATAAAACTGAATGGCAACATTTTATATTTTGTGTGTATGTGTCTGTGTGTTGATTTTAAAGTCTAACCCTTTCAATTCTGTAAACTTTAAATCCAAACTAGCAGAGGGTTACTGTGAATGCATGTGCCAACTGGGCACCGTCTTCCTTATTGATTCTTAGTTATGTAGCGCTTAAGAGTGATGTCTTATAACAGGAGGAGTCACCAGCAAAGCAATATCCACACAAAAATTGTACAGATAGGTAACGATGACATTTAAGCAGAAGTGGTGGACGTAAAGCAAGCAATAATAACATTTTGTTATCATCATGAATCATGTTCTTATCATCATCATCAGAGTATAGGGAAAATTTAGCATATTGGTTCACAGTTGGCATTATCTGAAGTCCTTGCATTGATTGCATTTAATTAAATCAACATTATATTTGGTCAGTCTGATCTTGAGGCCTTAGAGATGTTAAATTGTGAAGATCTTGAGTTTTCATTGAGTTGTTATAACTTAGCCATAAAATGTCTGATCTGCCACAAAATTCACAGGTTTGGTAAGAGTCCTGGCCTGAAGACACCTAAAGACCAATATTCAGATATTATCATAGCGCCACTTGTTGGCAGCAGGATATATCATATCTTTCACTAACTCAAACATACCAAGGTCAATCTGCACCAAACTTCATATGTTTTATAATAGTGATGGCCTGAACACATCTACATGCCAATAATTAGTTACAGGCATAGCGCCACCATCTTTCAGCAGCAAGTTTGGCACATTTAAATGACTTATGACAGATTTTTTCTATATTTACTGTATTAAAAGCATACTGCCCACCGTTTGCTGATTTCCTGAAGCCACCGGTCGGCGGTGAGCCCGGGTGCGAGGGCCCGTTCATCGCTGCTCGCAGCTTTAATTATTATTATTATTTCATCAATGTTTTGGGTTAATTTGGGGCCCTTAACATACACGAAAACTCTTGAAACTTTGCACACACATTGGAACCTGCGGCCATCAGGGCCGGACAAACTTTGACATGGGGGGGGTCACCTGGGGGGGGCGTGGCACAGCGTTAAAAATTTTTACATTTGAGGGACTCTGGAGCGCACGCCGGTTGACCTACAGTTATCAAAATTCAAACACATATAGAACTCATCGGGCTGAACAACTTTCATGCTCAAAGTCGGTGCTTCGCCCAACAGGAAGTCAGCTATTCAGGGATGTCTAAAAAGCGCATGCAATGGAATTTGATATACTCCTCCTAGGCCTTTCCACCGATGGCCACCAAACTCAGTCAGCATGATCTCAAGACATTGGGGACGCAAAATTGCCAGAGGAATTTTGATATCTCGAACGGTTTGGCCGTGGCGGGGCGACAAAGTTATGGCGAGAAATGAGAAACAGGAAGTGTCTAATAACTTTAACACACTTTGTCTGATTTTGACCAAACTTCAGCAGTTTGTTCATCGTCTGATGCCGATCACAGAGGTGTGACTATTATGAGTCAACGTTATCGCGCCACCAACTGGCAGCAGAAAGCGTGACGTTTTTGAAATGCTTTAAACTCAGCCTCTTAATTTTAGTCAATTTGCTTCAAACTTCATCCCAATAATGTCGAAACACGGCCGATGAGAATCTGTGAAGGGCATTATCGATAACTTTTATCATGTTGCCATGGCAACGTGTCAAACTTTAACTTTAGCTTTTTGTGTTTTGGAGCCATTTAAAATACTTAGAATTTCATGAAACTCCACACACACATCTGTATTAATGATACTTAGACACTGATAAAAGCCCATAAATGGGCGTGGAGCAGGCGCTCCATAGCGCCACCTTTTGACAAAAGTTGGGGGTTTAGTTTGTTCTACAGTCACCAAACTCGGTACATATATTGATCTCATCAAGCCAGAACAATTTCTAATTTATACCCATTAGCTACGATCGACAGGAAGTCGGCTATTTTGATTTGAATGTGGATTTTTGGAAAAATCAGGCTGTGGAATTTTATATACTTCTCTCGGGAAAACCAACCAATTCACACCAAACTTGTTTGACATGATGCCAACATTCTGAAGATGCTAAATTGCGAGCAGATTTAGGATATCTTGAACGGTGTTTATGTGGTGATTGATTGAAATCGGAGTAAAAAAAGATAGCCTTAATTTTATTATATCTTTAAAGTGCAGCATCCAAAGTCTTTGAAACTTTTTTCATACAGACTACTAGTCATTCTGATCAGACACCGTTCATTTCATAATTATACAAAGATCTATGAATTAATGAAAATTAGAAAACAAATCTGATCCCTCTCTGCTCTGCACTTATGTGTGTGCGTGGTAAGTGGGTGTGTGTTTGTTGAGTGTTTGGGTGAGAGTGGGGAGGGGGGATGGGTGGAAAGAGAGAGTCAGAGAGGAGGAGATAGAAGGGAATATTTAAACTCTTGGTTCTTTATTCATTAGGATGTGAATTAGGGCTGGGTATTGTGACCAATTTGGCAGTTCGATTCGATTCTTATTTTTATGGTTTCGATTTGATTCAATTCGATTCGATTATCGATTAGCTATCAATATTTCATTTAAAATGTTAGTTTTGCAGACATGGGATCCATATTTTGATATAAATGCTGGTAACTTAAAACTCCCCTACTTAAGTTTATTACTGAAATACACATCTACATTAATAATAGGGTGCACACAGTTATTTATTTTAAACAACTTTTATTTTAAATGAATACTGTAACAAGAAGTCATAAATATGTGCATCCAATGTACACCATGTAAACAAACTGCCAAATACACATTACTGTAAAAAAATAAAAAGACTAAATGTGCAACAGTGAAATCTATTAAGAACTTCAAACATGTTTAAGAAATAAAACATTTTTCTAAATTCAAAACAGGCCCATCATAAAGCCCTTGTCTGCATATACAAAACATTCTAACTGTCCATAAAACTAACAGTTCTTAACTACAGCCTAATCATGTTTGATCACCAGATTTTTTTTGCAAAAAATTTACACCCATTAGCTACGACCAACAGGAAGTCAGCTATTTTTGATTTGAATGTGGATTTTTGGAAAAATATAGCTGTGAATAAATTCATATCACTCATAGCAGAATCAGACAGTTCACACCAAACTTTGTCAACATGGTGCCAAGATACTGAAGATGTTAAAATGTGAACGGCTTTGGGATATCTTGAACGGTGTTGATGTGGTGATTTATTAAGGTAACAGTAAAAAGGATGGTGAGTTATTTCCATATATCTTTAAATTGCATTATTCTAACTCATCAAAACTTTTTACATATAAAGAACAACAAATTCTTAGGAAATACGTGTAGTTTCAAAATGTTATCATGCTCAGAGGCCCCAAAAACATTAAAAGTGTCATATAATTTGTCAGATTAAAGCTCTAGTACCAGGGATGAACACTAGAGGTCCTCATAAAATAAGGAATCGTTTGTACTATAATGCTATTTAGCTCATTCTCTGTGTATAAGAATGACAATAATCCATAGAATCAGTTGATATGTACTGTACTGTCAGTGTACTTTTACATAATTATTTTGTATAGGTGCTTAAAGAGCATTAAAATCTTTTTTTAATCTTTTAAGGAAAAATTATATGATTTATATACATATATACAATCTCACTGATAGAATAAAAAAACTTATAAGTATGACACTATACTGCTCAGTTCACCTAATTAGAATGAGAAACAAATACATCAACTAAGTTAATATGTATTTATTTTTAATATATTTGTTTATAATTATTTCACAGATGCTTATAGATCATTAAAATAATATTTAAAAATGGTTGTAGATCATAAAACATGGTAACTATTTAAAATAGGGTCTCTTTTGTTAACAATGGTTAATGAACTAACAAACATGAACGAACAACAAACAATATATTTGTACTCGATTTTCTTCAATCAAACTTCATCAGAATAATGTAAAAACACGACCGAGTCTGTAAAGGCGCCCCTGATGCATCAAATGCTGTTGCCATGGCAAATAAATAAAAATAAAAAATACATTCAAATATTTGTTTCCTGTGTTTTTGAGGCAGATAGCGTGCTTAGAATTTCATTTTCCATTTTCAATGATTTATTATATATTTAAAGTGCAGCATCCTAACTCTTTGAAACTTTTTTCATACAAATAACTATTCATTCTTATCAAGCACAATTCATTTCATAATTATACAAAACTCCACGAATTCAAAAAAACAAAACATATCTGATCTCATTCTGCTCTGCACTCTATGTGTGTGTTTGTGTGGTAAGTGGCTGAGTGTAAGGAGGGGGGATGGGTGGTAAGAGAATGAGTCAGAGAGGAGGAGAGACAGTTAGGGTTAGTCCAAAGGGTTACTGTGAATGCATTTGCCTACTGGGCACCGTTTCCCTGATGCTATCGGGATGGCGACTGCACAGACGGCGAGGGCCCGGTCATCGCTGCTTGCAGCTTTAATTATTATTATTATTATTATTATTATTATTAGGGCCCGAGCACCGATGGTGTGAGGACCCTATTGAATCTGCTCCGTTTATTATTATTATTAGGGCCCGAGCACCGATGGTGTGAGGACCCTATTGGATCTGCTCCGTTTCTTATTAGGGCCCGAGCCCAGAATGGGCGAAGGCCCTCTTGTTTTCCTAAGGATTCTTATTTTTTTTTTTTTTTTTTTTTGTTAACCTTCCGGGCACTTAAGGGGGTCTTAACATGCTCAAAAACTCTTGAAAATTTGCACACATGTCGGAATCTGCGGCCATCAGGACGTCACAGAGGCTGGTACCGGGGCGTGGCAAGGGGACTCTACAGCGCCCCCTGGAATTTTTAGGGCCATATAGCACACATACTTGAACGTACACATATGAAACTCGGTACACATATAGAACTCATTGAGCTGAACAACTTTTGTACTCTATGTCATTATCTTAACGCAACAGGAAGTGAGATATTTAGGGCTGTTTAAAAAGCGCATGCTCTGGAATTTAACGTACTCCTCCCAGGATTTCCATACGATTGTCACCAAACTCGGTCAGCATGATCTCAAGACATTGGGGACGCTAAATTGCGAGGGGATTTTTGATATCTCGAACGGTTTGGCCGTGGCAAGGCGACAAAGTTATGGCGAGAAATGAGAAACAGGAAGTGTCTAATAACTGTTGCACACATTGCCTGATTCTGATGAAACTTCACCAGATTGTTCGTTGTATGATGCCGATTCCATAAATGTGACTATTATGAGTCAAAGTTATAGCGCCACCAACTGGTAGCAGGAAGCGTGTCATTTTCAAAATGCGTTGAAATCAGCCTCTTAATTTTACTTGATTTTCTTCAAACTTCATCAAAATAATGTCAAAACACGGCCGATAAGAATATGTAAAGGGTACGATGATAAATCAAATGCTGTTGCCATGGCAACGTGTTAAACTTTAAAATTAGATTCCTGTCTTTTCGAAGCAGATAACATGTTTAGAATTTCATGAAACTCAACACACACATCAATATTAATGATAGTTAGACACTGGCAAAAGGTCATAAATGGGCGTGGAGCAGGCACTCTATAGCGCCATCTTTTGACAAAAGTTGGGGGGTTAGTTTTTCCTACAGTCACCAAACTCTGTACATATATTGTTCTCATCAATCTGGACAACTTTCTAAATCAAACTCATTAGCTAAGACCAACAGGAAGCCGGCTATTTTGATCTGAATGTGGATTTTTGGAAAAATCAGGCTGTAAACAAATTCACACTCCTTCTAAGAATAACAAGGTATTCACACCAAACTTTTTTAACATGAAGAGAAGATTCTGAAGATGTTAAATTGCGAGCGGATTTGGGATATCTTGAACGGTGTTGACGTGGTGATTTTTTAAAAAACATAACCCTAATTTTTTATATCTTTAAAGTGCAGCATCCAAACTCTTTAAAACTTTTTTCACACAGAGATCTAATCATTATGAGCAAGTGCTGGTAATATCATAGTTATTCAAGCTTCTATGAATTAAAGAAAATTAAAAAAAGAAATCAGTAAACTGTTGTCACTGGGCTGACAGTCTGTGTTGACACTAAGAGTGACTGAAGGGGGGAGGGGTGAAAGGGAGAGAGACCAGTGGAACATGCTGTTTTGCTTAAGACCATCTTTGAGGAAGATGCAATTTGCACATTGCACATTGCTGTAGTTTAATCTGCATAAATAAGTCTGAACTTTGAGAGTCTGATCTTTGAGAAAATATAAAGGGTCACAAACTCTTTCATTCTTTGTATATTGCAGTTGTTGTTTTTTATTTATTTTTTACTGAACTGTACCATGAACTTGTCCTATTCAGTCACATAGCAAAAGATTAAGAAAAATACAGCTTTTTAGCATGAGCGATTTATCTTCATTGATAGACATTTATTTTCATAATTAAAATTTTTGATTCAATAAAAAAAAAAACACTAACAATTTCAAGACAAACTTTGACAACAAAACAAACTTTGCTGTTATCTGTTCAAAACATCTGAAAATTGTACCATTTTAAGATGAGTTATATTTATATATCGCCCCATTACAATACCCAACTTGATTTTTAAAGATATTTTGAAAGAATGAAGCGTTTATTGAGCACTTTATTGTTTATTGTTGTATACCCACATGAACTGTGTTCATGTTCATGTTAAATCACAGTACATACACTATGTTAAAAGATACAAATTTACCTTTAAACAATATATGAGTACTTTTTTAGGTTAATATTAATTAACATTAATAAATGCTATTTATTATTGTTCATGTTAACAATGTTAACAAATGAAACTGGATGGTAAAGTTGTATATTTAGTGTGTATTTGTCTGTGTGTTGATTTAAAAATGTAACCCTTTCATTTCTGTAAACTTTAAATCCAAACTGGCAGAGGGTTACTGTGAATGCATGTGCCAACTGGGCACCGTTTTCCTAATTGATTCTTAGTTATGTAGCGCTTAAGAGTGATGTCTTATAACAGGAGTCACCTGCAAAGCAATGTCCACACACAAATGGAACAGATAGGTAACGATGACATTTAAACAGAAGTGGTGGACGTAAAGCAAGCAATAATAACATTTTGTTATCATCATGAATTACATGTTCTTATCATCATCCTCAGAATATAGGGAAAATGTTCCCTATATTGTGAACGGCTTTGGGATATCTTGAACGGTGTTGATGTGGTGATTTATGAAAGTAACAATAAAAAAGATGAAGAGTTATTTTCATATATCTTTAAATTGCATTATTCTTACTCATCATAAAAAAATACGCGTAGTTTCAAAATGTTATCATGCTCAGAGGCCCCAAAAACATTAAAAGTGTCAAATAAATTCGTCAGATTAAAGCTCTAATACCAGGGATGAACACTAGAGGTCCTCATAAGATAAGGAATCGTTTGACCTCTAATGCTATTTAGCTCATTGTCAGTGTATAAGAATGACAATAATCCATAGAATCAGTTGATATGTACTGTACTGTCAGTGTAATTTTACATAATTATTTTGTATAGGTGCTTAAAGAGCATTAAAATATTTTTTTTATCTTTTAAGGAAAAAATATGTGATTTAAATACATATATACACTCTCACTGATAGAACAAAGTATCTTATAAGTTATATTTATATTATACTGCTCAGTTCACTTGATTAGAATGAGAAACAAATACAAAAAGGCCAAAAAGTCAACTAAGTTAATATGTATTTATTTTCAATATATTTGTTTATAATTATTTCACAGATGCTTATAGACTATTAAAATAATATCTAAAAATGCTTGTAGACCTTAAAACATGGTAACTATTTAAAATAGGGTCCAATACCTACAAAAAAGCCTCTTGGAGCAAAATTTGACACCCAACAGGAAGTCGGTTATTTTTAATTTTCTCAGCAAATTTTGTCATTTTTGCCATTTTCAGGCCTCGTACTTGAACGAACTCCTCCTAGAGATTTATCCGGATTAACGCCAAATTTGCTGAGTGTAATCTAAAGCACTTTGTGACGTTAAATTGCAAAGATCTAGAGTTTTCATTGGAGGGCGTGTCCATAGCGGTCTCGCAAATTTCGATGTTTCGCCATGAAAAAGGAAGTTTCTATAACTCAGGCATACAATGTCCGATCTGTCCCAAACTTCACATGTGTGATAACACTCCTGACCTGAAGACATCTACATTCCCATATTCAGTTATAGTCATAGCGCCACCTGCTGGCAACAGGAAGTGTCATGCTGTACTCTACAACAAACTCCTCCAAGAGATTTATACAGATCAACACTAAAATCGGTCAGTCTAATAAAAAGGCTTAAGTGATGTTAAATTGCGAAGATCTTGAGTTTTCGTTAAAGGGCGTGTCTGTGGCGGCCTGACAAAGTTTGATGTTTGGTCATGGACATAGAAGTTGTTATAACTCAGCCATAAAATGTCCGATCTGCCTCAAACTTCACATGTTTGATAAGAGTCCTGGCCTGAAGACATCTTAAGGCCAATATTCAGATATCATCATAGCGCCACCTATTGACAGCAGGATATATCATATCTTGCACTAACTTAAACATACCAAGGTCAATCTGCACCAGACTTCATATGTTTGATGAAAGTGCTGGCCTGAACACATCTACATGTCAATAATCAGTTACAGGCATAGCGCCACCAGCTGGCAGCAGGAGGTTTGGCACATTTAAGTGACTTTGATCTATTTTTCCTACATTTACTGTATTAAAAGCATAATGCCCACCGTTTGCTGTTTTCCTAAAGCCACCGGTCGGCGGTGAGCCCGGGTGCGAGGGCCCGTTCATCGCTGCTTGCAGCTTTAATTAGGGCCCGAGCACCGATGGTGTGAGGACCCTATTGAATCTGCTCCGTTTATTATTATTATTAGGGCCCGAGCCCAAAAGGGCGAAGGCCCTATTGTTCTTCTAAGGGTTCTTATTTTTTTTTTTTTTTTTTTTTTTTTTTTTTCAACCGTTGGGGCACTTTTGGGGGCCTTAACATACTCAAAAACTCTTGAAAATTTGCACACACGTTGGAATCTGCCGTCGTCCGGACGCCACAGAGGCTGGGACCCGGGCGTGGTTCAGGGCATCTACAGCGCCCCCTGGAACACAGTTTGAAAACTTGATGTACTGCGCACACATACTTGCACGTACTCATATGAAACTCGGTACACATATAGAACTCATCGAGCTGAACAACTTTTGTACTCTATGTCATGGGCTCCACACAACAGGAAGTGAGATATTTAGGGCTGTTTAAAAAGCGCATGCTCTGGAATTTAACGTACTCCTCCCAGGAATTCCATGGGATTGTCACCAAACTCGGTCAGCATGATCTCAAGGCATTGGGGACGCTAAATTGCGAGGAGATTTTTGATATCTCGAACGGTTTGGCCGTGGCAAGGCGACAAAGTTATGGCGAGAAATGAGAAACAGGAAGTGTCTAATAACTGTTGCACACATTGCCTGATTCTGATGAAACTTCACCAGTTTGTTCCTTGTATGATGCCGATTCCATAAATGTGACTATTATGAGTCAAAGTTATAGCGCCACCAACTGGCAGCAGGAAACGTGTCATTTTCAAAATGCTTTGAAATCAGCCTCTTAATTTTACTCGATTTTCTTTAAACTTCATCAAAATCATGTCAAAACACGGCCGATAAGAATATGTAAAGGGGTCGATGATAAATCAAATGCTGTTGCCATGGCAACGTGTCAAACTTTAAAATTACATTCCTGTCTTTTCGAGGCAGATAACATGCTTAGAATTTCATGAAACTCAACACACACATCAATATTAATGATAGTTAGACACTGGCAAAAGGTCATAAATGGGCGTGGAGCAGGCACTCTATAGCGCCATCTTTTGACAAAAGTTGGGGGGTTAGTTTTTCCTACAGTCACCAAACTCTGTACATATATTGTTCTCATCAATCTGGACAACTTTCTAAATCAAACTCATTAGCTAAGACCAACAGAAAGCCGGCTATTTTGATTTGAAGGTGGATTTTTTGAAAAATCAGGCTGTAAACAAATTCACACTACTCCTAAGAACAACCAGCTGTTCACACCAAACTTTTTTAACATGAAGAGAAGATTCTGAAGATGTTAAATGGCGAGCGGATTTTGGATATCTCGAACGGTGTTGACGTGGTGATTTTTTAAAGATATAGTAAAAAACATAACCCTAATTTTTTATATCTTTAAAGTGCAGCATCCAAACTCTTTAAAACTTTTTTCACACAGAGATCTAATCATTCTGAGCAAGTGCTGGAAATATTAATTTTATACAAGCTTCAATGAATTAAAGAAAATTAAAAAAATAACTCAGAATCCTGCTGTCACTCTGGTGAATGTCTCTACAGTATGTGTGTGCGTTCAGTCAGGCACAGAGAAGCTCATTATTGCAGGGGGAGGGGTGAGAGGCAGAGAGGGTGACAGAGTAGAGAGCCATCCTACAGACCATCTTTGAACAAAAAATGCACATTTGTATTTTAATTACATAAATATGTCTGATCTTTGAGAGTCTGATATTTTGAGAAAATATAAAAGGTCACTTTGTCTTTCATTGTTCGTATTTTGCAGTTGTTGTTTTTTATTTATTTTTTACTTAACTGTACCATGAACTTGTCCTATTCAGTCACATAGCAAAAGATTTAAAAAAATACAACTTTTTAGCATGATCAATTTATCTTCATTGATAGACAATATTTACATAGTGTTATTTATTGAATATAAAATAATAATAATAAAAAAATATGACAAACTTTGACAACAAAACAAACGTTATTGTTATCTCTTCAAAACATCTGAAAACCATAATTTTAAGATCAGTTATAAATATATATATATTACCCCGTTAAAATACTCAACTTGATTTTTAAAGATATTTTGAAAGAATGAAGAGTTTATAGAGCACTTTATTGTGTATTGCTGTACACCCACATGAACTGTGTTCATGTTCATGTTAATTCACAGTACATAAACTTTATATGAATACTTTTTTTAGCTTAATATTAATTAACATTAATAAATGCTATTTATTTATTGGTCATGTTAACTAATATAGTTAATTTTAACAAATGAAACTGGATGGCAACATTTTATATTTTGTGTGTATGTGTCTGTGTGTTGATTTTAAAGTGTAACCCTTTCAATTCTGTAAACTTAAAATCCAAACTAGCAGAGGATTACTGTGAATGCATGTGCCAACTGGGCACCATCTTCCTTATTGATTATTAGTTATGTAGCACTTAAGAGTGATGTCTTATAACAGGAGTCATCAGCAAAGCAATATCCACACAAAAATTGTACAGATAGGTAACAATGACATTTAAGCAGAAGTGGTGGATGTAAAGGAAGCAATAATAACATTTTGCTATCATCATGAATCATGTTCTTATCATCATTTGTAGCATACTGGTTCACAGTTGGCATTTATCTGAAGTCCTTGCATTGATTGCATTTAGTTAAATCAACATTATATTTGGTCAGTCTGATCTTGAAGCCTTAGAGATGTTAAATTGAGAAGATCTTGAGTTTTCATTAAAGGGCATGTCCGTGGTGGCCTGACAAAGTTTGATGTTTCTGCATAGACATAGAAGTGGTTATAACTTAGCCTGAAAATGTCTGATCTGCCACAAAATTCACAGGTTTGGTAAGAGTCCTGGCCTGAAGACACCTAAAGACCAATATTCAGATATTATCATAGCGCCACCTGTTGGCAGCAGGATATCTCATATATTTCACTAACTCAAACATACCAAGGTCAATCTGCACCAAACTTCATATGTTTGATAATAGTGCTGGCCTGAACACATCTACATGCCAATAATCAGTTATAGGCATAGCGCCACCAGCTGGCAGCGGCAAGTTTGGCACATTTAAGTGACTTTGACATATTTCTCCTACATTTACTGTATTAAAAGCATACTGCCCACCGTTTGCTGTTTTCATGAAGCCACCGGTCGGCGGTGAGCCCGGGTGCGAGGGCCCGTTCATCGCTGCTCGCAGCTTTAATTATTATTATTCTTCTTATCCGGAATGAATCGCATTTTTGAGGGCCTAAACATACCCGAAAACTAACAAAACTTTGCACACACATCAGACCTGGCGAAAATGGACATCTGATATGGGTTGCAGAAGTGGGTGTGGCAAAATGGCTCAATAGCGCCACCTTTACACGTTCCGCGGTGTGCGCATTCAGCTGTGATTATCGTACATGCACAAAAATCGGTACACATATGTAACACACCAATACCTACAAAAAAGCCTCTTGAGATAAAATCCGAAACCCAACAGGAAGTCGGTTATTATTAATTTTCTCAGCAAAATTTGTGTCATTTTTGCCATTTTCAGGTGTCATACTTGAACGAACTCCTCCTAGAGATTTATTCCGATCAACACCAAATTTGGTGAGTCTAATCTAAAGCCCTTTGTGACGTTAAATTGTGAAGATCTAGAGTTTTCATCGGAGGGCGTGTCCGTGGCGGCCTCGCAAATTTCGATGTTTCGCCATGAAAAAGGAAGTTGCTATAACTCAGGCATAAGATGCCCGATCTGCCCCAAACTTCACATGTGTGATAACACTCCTGACCTGAAGACATCTACATGCCCATATTCAGTTTTACTCATAGCGCCACCTGCAGGCACCAGGAAGTGTCATGCTGTACTCTGCAACAAATTCCTCCTGGAGATTTAATCAGATCAACACCAAAATCGGTCAGTCTAATAAAAAGGCTTTAGCGATGTTAAATTGCGAAGATCTTGAGTTTTCGTTGAAGGGCGTGTCCGTGGCGGCCTGGCAAATTTCGTGGTCTCGCCATGGATATAAATCTTGTTATAACTCAGCCATAAAATGTCCGATTTGCCTCAAACTTCACATGTTCGATAAGAGTCCTGGCCTGAACCAATCTGAAGGCCTATATTCTATTATAATCACAGCGCCACCTGTTGGCAACAGGAAATGACTTGTACCAAACTCCTCCTAGAGATTTAATGATATCAACATTATATTTGGTCAGTCTGATCTCGAGGCCTTAGAGATGTTAAATTGTCAAGATCTTGAGTTTTCGTTAAAGGGCGTGTCCACGGCGGCCTGACAAAGTTTGATGTTTCGCCATGGACATAAAAGTTGTTATAACTCAGCCATAAAATGTCCGATCTGCCTCAAACTTCACATGTTTGGTAAGAGTCCTGGCCTGAAGACATCTAAAGGCCAATATACAGATATTATTATAGTGCCACCTATTGGCAGCAGGATATATCATATCTTGCACTAACTCACACATACCAAGGTCAATCTGCACCAAACTTCATATGTTTGATGAAAGTGCTGGCCTGAACACATCTACATGCCAATAATCAGTTATTGGCATAGCGCCACCAGCTGGCAGCAGGAAGTTTGGCACATTTAAGTGACTTTGATCTATTTTTCCTACATTTACTGTATTAAAAGCATACTGCCCACCGTTTGCTGTGTTCCTAAAGCCACCGGTCGGCGGTGAGCCCGTGTGCGAGGGCCCGTTCATCGCTGCTTGCAGCTTTAATTATTATTATTATTATTATTCTTCTTATCCGGAATGAATCGCATTTTTGAGGGCCTAAACATACCCGAAAACTAACAAAACTTTGCACACACATCAGACCTGGCGAAAATGGACATCTGATATGGGTTGCAGAAGTGGGTGTGGCAAAATGGCTCAATAGCGCCACCTTTACACGTTCCGCGGTGTGCGCATTCAGCTGTGATTATCGTACATGCACAAAAATCGGTACACATATGTAACACACCAATACCTACAAAAAAGCCTCTTGAGATAAAATCCGAAACCCAACAGGAAGTCGGTTATTATTAATTTTCTCAGCAAAATTTGTGTCATTTTTGCCATTTTCAGGTGTCATACTTGAACGAACTCCTCCTAGAGATTTATTCCGATCAACACCAAATTTGGTGAGTCTAATCTAAAGCCCTTTGTGACGTTAAATTGTGAAGATCTAGAGTTTTCATCGGAGGGCGTGTCCGTGGCGGCCTCGCAAATTTCGATGTTTCGCCATGAAAAAGGAAGTTGCTATAACTTAGGCATAAAATGTCCGATCTGTCCCAAACTTCACATGTGTGATAACACTCCTGACCTGAAGACATCTACATGCCCATATTCAGTTATAGTCATAGCGCCACCTGCTGGCAACAGGAAGTGTCATGTTGTACTCTGCAACAAACTCCTCCTAGAAATTTATACAGATTAACACCAAAATCGGTCAGTCTAATATAAAGGCTTTAGTGATGTTAAATTGCGAAGATCTTGAGTTTTCGTTGAAGGGCGTGTCCGTGGCGGCCTGACAAATTTCGAGTTCTCGCCATGGATATAAAGCTTGTTATAACTCAGCCATAAAATGTCCAAATAGCCTCAAACTTCACATATTCGATAAGAGTCTTGGCCTGAACACATCTGAAGGCCAATATTCTATTATAATCACAGCGCCACCTGTTGGCAACAGGAAATGACTTGTATCAAACTCCTCCTAGAAATTTAATGATATCAACATTATATTTGGTCAGTCTGATCTAGAGGCCTTAGAGATGTTAAATTGCGAAGATCTTGAGTTTTCGTCAAAGGGCGTGTCCGTGGTGGCCTGACAAAGTTTGACGTTTCGCCATGGACATAGAAGTTGTTATAACTCAGCCTTAAAATATCCGATCTGCCTCAAACTTCACAGGTTTGGTAAGAGTCCTGGCCTGAAGACCTCTAAAGGCCAATATTCAAATATTATCATAGCGCCACCTGTTGGCAGCAGGATATATCATATCTTTCACTAACTCAAACATACCAAGGTCGATCTGCACCAAACGTCATATGTTTGATGAAAGTGCTGGCCTGAACACATTTACATGCCAATAATCAGTTATAGGCATAGCGCCACCAGCTGGCAGCAGGAAGTTTGGCACATTTAAGTGACTTTGATCTATTTTTCCTACATTTACTGTATTAAAAGCATACTGCCCACCGTTTGATGTTTTCCTAAAGCCACCGGTCGGCGGTGAGCCCTTGTGCGAGGGCCCGTTCATCGCTGCTTGCAGCTTTAATTATTATTATTCTTCTTCTCCGGAATGAATCGCATTTTTGAGGGCCTAAACATACCCGAAAACTCATGAAACTTTGCACACACATCAAACCTGGCGAAAATGGACGTCTGATATGGGTTGCAGAAGTGGGTGTGGCAAAATGGCTCAATAGCGCCACCTTTACACGTTCCGCGGTGTGCGCATTCAGCTGTGATTCACGTACATGCACGCAAATCGGTACACACATGTAACTCACCAATACCTACAAAAAAGCCTCCTGGGACAAAATCCGAAACCCAACAGGAAGTCGGTTATTATTAATTTTCTTAGCAAAATTTGTGTCATTTTTGCCATTTTCAGGCGTCATACTTGAACGAACTCCTCCTAGAGATTTATTCGGATCAACACCAAATTTGGTGAGTCTAATCTAAAGCCCTTTGTGACGTTAAATTGCGAAGATCTAGAGTTTTCATCAGAGGGCGTGTCCGTGGCGGCCTCGCAAATTTCGATGTTTCGCCATGAAAAAGGAAGTTGCTATAACTCAGGCATAAAATGCCCGATCTGCCCCAAACTTCACATGTGTGATAACACTCCTGACCTGAAGACATCTACATGCCCATATTTAGTTTTACTCATAGCGCCACCTGCAGGCACCAGGAAGTGTCATGCTGTACTCTGCAACAAATTCCTCCTGGAGATTTAATCAGATCAACACCAAAATCGGTCAGTCTAATAAAAAGGCTTTAGCGATGTTAAATTGCGAAGATCTTGAGTTTTCGTTGAAGGGCGTGTCCGTGGCGGCCTGGCAAATTTCGTGGTCTCGCCATGGATATAAATCTTGTTATAACTCAGCCATAAAATGTCCGATTTGCCTCAAACTTCACATGTTCGATAAGAGTCCTGGCCTGAACCAATCTGAAGGCCTATATTCTATTATAATCACAGCGCCACCTGTTGGCAACAGGAAATGACTTGTACCAAACTCCTCCTAGAGATTTAATGATATTAACATTATATTTGGTCAGTCTGATCTCGAGGCCTTAGAGATGTTAAATTGTGAAGATCTTGAGTTTTCGTTAAAGGGCGTGTCCATGGCGGCCTGACAAAGTTTGATGTTTCGCCATGGACATAAAAGTTGTTATAACTCAGCCATAAAATGTCCGATCTGCCTCAAACTTCACATGTTTGGTAAGAGTCCTGGCCTGAAGACATCTAAAGGCCAATATACAGATATTATTATAGCGCCACCTATTGGCAGCAGGATATATCATATCTTGCACTAACTCAAACATACCAAGGTCAATCTGCACCAAACTTCATATGTTTGATGAAAGTGGTGGCCTGAACACATCTACATGCCAATAATCAGTTATAGGCATAGCGCCACCAGCTGGCAGCAGGAAATTTGGCACATTTAAGTGACTTTGACATATTTCTCCTATTTTTACTGTATAAAAAGCATACTACCCACCATTTTCTGTGTTCCTAAAGCCACCGGTCGGCGGTGAGCCCGTGTGCGAGGGCCCGTTCATCGCTGCTTGCAGCTTTAATTATTATTATTATTATTATTATTATTATTATTATTATTATTCTTCTCCAAAATGAATCGCATTTTAGAGGACCTAAACATGCCCGAAAACTCACAAAAATTTGCACACACATCAAACCTGGCGAAAATTTACGTCTGATATGGGTTTCAGAAGTGGGTGTGGCAAAATGGCTCGACAGCGCCACCTTTAGATGTTCAGCGGTGTGCGCTTTCAGCTGTGATTCACGTACATGCACGGAAATCGGTACACACATGTAACACACCAATACCTACAAAAAAGCCTCTTGGAGCAAAATCCGGAACCCAACAGGAAGTCGGTTAATATTAATATTCTCAACAAAATTTGTGTCATTTTTGCCATTTTCAGGCGTCGTACTTGAACGAACTCCTCCTAGAGATTTATTCCGATCAACAGCAAATTTGGTGAGTCTAATCTAAAGCCCTTTGTGACGTTAAATTGTGAAGATCTAGAGTTTTCATCGGAGGGCGTGTCCGTGGCAGCCTCGCAAATTTCGATGTTTCGCCATGAAAAAGGAAGTTGCTATAACTTAGCCATAAAATGTCCGATCTGTCCCAAACTTCACATGTGTGATAACACTCCTGACCTGAAGACATCTACATGCCCATTTTCAGTTATAGTCATAGCGCCACCTGCAGGCAACAGGAAGTGTCATGCAGTACTCTTCAACCAACTCCTCCTAGAGATTTATACAGATCAATACCAAAATATGCCAGTCTAATATAAAGGCCTTAGCGATGTTAAATTGTGAAGATCTTGAGTTTTCGGTAAAGGGCGTGTCCGTGGCAGCCTGACAAATTTCGAGGTCTCGCCATGGATATAAAACTTGTTATAACTCAGCCATAAAATGTCCGATTTGCCTCAAACTTCACATATTCGATAAGAGTCCTGGCCTGTACACATCTGAAGGCCAATATTCTATTATAATCACAGCGCCACCTGTTGGCAACAGGAAATGACTTGTATCAAACTCCTCCTAGAGATTTAATGATATCAACATTATATTTGGTCATTCTGATCTAGAGGCTTTAGAGATGTTAAATTGCGAAGATCTTAAGTTTTCGTTAAAGAGCGTGTCTGTGGCGGCGTGACAAAGTTTGATGTTTCGCCATGGACATAGAAGTTGTTATAACTCAGCCATAAAATGTCCGATCTGCCTCAAACTACACAGGTTTGGTAAGAGTCCTGGCCTGAAGATACCTAAAGGACAATATTCAGATATTATCATAGCGCCACCTGTTGGCAGCAGGATATATCATATCTTTCACTAACTCAAACATACCAAGGCCAATCTGCACCAAACTTCATATGTTTGATAAAAGTGCTGGCCTGAACACATCTAAATGCCAATATTCAGTTATAGGCATAGCGCCACCAGCTGGCAGCAGGAAATTTGGCACTTTTAAGTGACTTTGACATATTTCTCCTATTTTTACTCTATTAAAAGCATACTGCCCACCATTAGCTGTGTTCCTGAAGCCACCGGTCGGCGGTGAGCCCGTGTGCGAGGGCCCGTTCATCGCTGCTTGCAGCTTTAATTAGGGCCCGAGCCCAGAATGGGCGAAGGCCCTCTTGTTTTCCTAAGGATTCTTATTTTTTTTTTTTTTTTTTTTTGTTAACCTTCCGGGCACTTAAGGGGGTCTTAACATGCTCAAAAACTCTTGAAAATTTGCACACATGTCGGAATCTGCGGCCATCAGGACGTCACAGAGGCTGGTACCGGGGCGTGGCAAGGGGACTCTACAGCGCCCCCTGGAATTTTTAGGGCCATATAGCACACATACTTGAACGTACACATATGAAACTCGGTACACATATAGAACTCATTGAGCTGAACAACTTTTGTACTCTATGTCATTTTCTTAACGCAACAGGAAGTGAGATATTTAGGGCTGTTTAAAAAGCGCATGCTCTGGAATTTAACGTACTCCTCCCAGGATTTCCATACGATTGTCACCAAACTCGGTCAGCATGATCTCAAGACATTGGGGACGCTAAATTGCGAGGGGATTTTTGATATCTCGAACGGTTTGGCCGTGGCAAGGCGACAAAGTTATGGCGAGAAATGAGAAACAGGAAGTGTCTAATAACTGTTGCACACATTGCCTGATTCTGATGAAACTTCACCAGATTGTTCGTTGTATGATGCCGATTCCATAAATGTGACTATTATGAGTCAAAGTTATAGCGCCACCAACTGGTAGCAGGAAGCGTGTCATTTTCAAAATGCGTTGAAATCAGCCTCTTAATTTTACTTGATTTTCTTCAAACTTCATCAAAATAATGTCAAAACACGGCCGATAAGAATATGTAAAGGGTACGATGATAAATCAAATGCTGTTGCCATGGCAACGTGTTAAACTTTAAAATTAGATTCCTGTCTTTTCGAAGCAGATAACATGTTTAGAATTTCATGAAACTCAACACACACATCAATATTAATGATAGTTAGACACTGGCAAAAGGTCATAAATGGGCGTGGAGCAGGCACTCTATAGCGCCATCTTTTGACAAAAGTTGGGGGGTTAGTTTTTCCTACAGTCACCAAACTCTGTACATATATTGTTCTCATCAATCTGGACAACTTTCTAAATCAAACTCATTAGCTAAGACCAACAGGAAGCCGGCTATTTTGATTTGAATGTGGATTTTTGGAAAAATCAGGCTGTAAACAAATTCACACTCCTTCTAAGAATAACAAGGTATTCACACCAAACTTTTTTAACATGAAGAGAAGATTCTGAAGATGTTAAATTGCGAGCGGATTTGGGATATCTTGAACGGTGTTGACGTGGTGATTTTTTTAAAAACATAACCCTAATTTTTTATATCTTTAAAGTGCAGCATCCAAACTCTTTAAAACTTTTTTCACACAGAGATCTAATCATTATGAGCAAGTGCTGGTAATATCATAGTTATTCAAGCTTCTATGAATTAAAGAAAATTAAAAAAAGAAATCAGTAAACTGTTGTCACTGGGCTGACAGTCTGTGTTGACACTAAGAGTGACTGAAGGGGGGAGGGGTGAAAGGGAGAGAGACCAGTGGAACATGCTGTTTTGCTTAAGACCATCTTTGAGGAAGATGCAATTTGCACATTGCACATTGCTGTAGTTTAATCTGCATAAATAAGTCTGAACTTTGAGAGTCTGATCTTTGAGAAAATATAAAGGGTCACGAACTCTTTCATTCTTTGTATATTGCAGTTGTTGTTTTTTATTTATTTTTTACTGAACTGTACCATGAACTTGTCCTATTCAGTCACATAGCAAAAGATTAAGAAAAATACAGCTTTTTAGCATGAGCGATTTATCTTCATTGATAGACATTTATTTTCATAATTAAAATTTTTGATTCAATAAAAAAAAAACACTAACAATTTCAAGACAAACTTTGACAACAAAACAAACTTTGCTGTTATCTGTTCAAAACATCTGAAAATTGTACCATTTTAAGATGAGTTATATTTATATATCGCCCCATTACAATACCCAACTTGATTTTTAAAGATATTTTGAAAGAATGAAGCGTTTATTGAGCACTTTATTGTTTATTGTTGTATACCCACATGAACTGTGTTCATGTTCATGTTAATTCACAGTACATACACTATGTTAAAAGATACAAATTTACCTTTAAACAATATATGAGTACTTTTTTAGGTTAATATTAATTAACATTAATAAATGCTATTTATTATTGTTCATGTTAACAATGTTAACAAATGAAACTGGATGGTAAAGTTGTATATTTAGTGTGTATTTGTCTGTGTGTTGATTTAAAAATGTAACCCTTTCATTTCTGTAAACTTTAAATCCAAACTGGCAGAGGGTTACTGTGAATGCATGTGCCAACTGGGCACCGTTTTCCTAATTGATTCTTAGTTATGTAGCGCTTAAGAGTGATGTCTTATAACAGGAGTCACCTGCAAAGCAATGTCCACACACAAATGGAACAGATAGGTAACGATGACATTTAAGCAGAAGTGGTGGACGTAAAGCAAGCAATAATAACATTTTGTTATCATCATGAATTACATGTTCTTATCATCATCCTCAGAATATAGGGAAAATGTTCCCTATATTGTGAACGGCTTTGGGATATCTTGAACGGTGTTGATGTGGTGATTTATGAAAGTAACAATAAAAAAGATGAAGAGTTATTTTCATATATCTTTAAATTGCATTATTCTTACTCATCAAAACTTTTTACATATAAAGAACAAGAAATTCTTAGGAAATACGTGTAGTTTCAAAATGTTATCATGCTCAGAGGCCCCAAAAACATTAAAAGTGTCAAATAAATTCGTCAGATTAAAGCTCTAATACCAGGGATGAACACTAGAGGTCCTCATAAAATAAGGAATCGTTTGACCTCTAATGCTATTTAGCTCATTGTCAGTGTATAAGAATGACAATAATCCATAGAATCAGTTGATATGTACTGTACTGTCAGTGTAATTTTACATAATTATTTTGTATAGGTGCTTAAAGAGCATTAAAATATTTTTTTTATCTTTTAAGGAAAAATTATGTGATTTAAATACATATATACACTCTCACTGATAGAACAAAGTATCTTATAAGTATGACACTATACTGCTCAGTTCACTTAATTAGAATGAGAAACAAATACAAAAAGGCCAAAAAGTCAACTAAGTTAATATGTATTTATTTTCAATATATTTGTTTATAATTATTTCACAGATGCTTATAGACTATTAAAATAATATTTAAAAATGCTTGTAGACCATAAAACATGGTAACTATTTAAAATAGGGTCCAATACCTACAAAAAAGCCTCTTGGAGCAAAATTTGACACCCAACAGGAAGTCGGTTATTTTTAATTTTCTCAGCAAATTTTGTCATTTTTGCCATTTTCAGGCCTCGTACTTGAACGAACTCCTCCTAGAGATTTATCCGGATTAACGCCAAATTTGCTGAGTCTAATCTAAAGCACTTTGTGACGTTAAATTGCAAAGATCTAGAGTTTTCATCGGAGGGCGTGTCCATAGCGGTCTCGCAAATTTCGATGTTTCGCCATGAAAAAGGAAGTTTCTATAACTCAGGCATACAATGTCCGATCTGTCCCAAACTTCACATGTGTGATAACACTCCTGACCTGAAGACATCTACATTCCCATATTCAGTTATAGTCATAGCGCCACCTGCTGGCAACAGGAAGTGTCATGCTGTACTCTACAACAAACTCCTCCAAGAGATTTATACAGATCAACACCAAAATCGGTCAGTCTAATAAAAAGGCTTTAGTGATGTTAAATTGCGAAGATCTTGAGTTTTCGTTGAAGGGCATGTCCGTGGTGGCCTGACAAAGTTTGATGTTTGGTCATGGACATAGAAGTTGTTATAACTCAGCCATAAAATGTCCAATCTGCCTCAAACTTCACATGTTTGATAAGAGTCCTGGCCTGAAGACATCTTAAGGCCAATATTCAGATATTATCATAGCGCCACCTATTGACAGCAGGATATATCATATCTTGCACTAACTTAAACATACCAAGGTCAATCTGCACCAGACTTCATATGTTTGATGAAAGTGCTGGCCTGAACACATCTACATGTCAATAATCAGTTACAGGCATAGCGCCACCAGCTGGCAGCAGGAGGTTTGGCACATTTAAGTGACTTTGATCTATTTTTCCTACATTTACTGTTTTAAAAGCATAATGCCCACCGTTTGCTGTTTTCCTAAAGCCACCGGTCGGCGGTGAGCCCGGGTGCGAGGGCCCGTTCATCGCTGCTTGCAGCTTTAATTAGGGCCCGAGCACCGATGGTGTGAGGACCCTATTGGATCTGCTCCGTTTCTTATTAGGGCCCGAGCACCGATGGTGTGAGGACCCTATTGGATCTGCTTCGTTTATTATTATTATTATTATTCTTCTTCTCCGGAATGAATCGCATTTTTGAGGGCCTAAACATACCCGAAAACTCATGAAACTTTGCACACACATCAAACCTGGCGAAAATGGATGTCTGATATGGGTTTCAGAGATGGGTGTGGCAAAACGGCTCGATAGCGCCACCTTTACACGTTCCGCGGTGTGCGCTTTCAGCTATGATTCACGTACATGCATGAAAATCGGTACACACATGTATCTCACCAATACCTACAAAAAAGCCTCCTGGGACAAAATCCGAAACCCAACAGGAAGTCGGTTATTATTAATTTTCTTAGCAAAATTTGTGTCATTTTTGCCATTTTCAGGCGTCGTACTTGAACGAACTCCTCCTAGAGATTTACTCCGATCAACAGCAAATTTGGTGAGTCTAATCTAAAGCCCTTTGTGACGTTAAATTGTGAAGATCTAGAGTTTTCATCAGAGGGCGTGTCCGTGGCGGCCTCGCAAATTTCGATGTTTCGCCATGAAAAAGGAAGTTGCTATAACTTAGGCATAAAATGTCCGATCTGTCCCAAACTTCACATGTGTGATAACACTCCTGACCTGATGACATCTACATATCCATATTCAGTTATAGTCATAGCGCCACCTGCTGGCAACAGGAAGTGTCATGCTGTACTCTACCACCAACTCCTCCTAGAGATTTATACAGATCAACACCAAAATCGGTCAGTCTAATATAAAGGCCTTAGAGATGTTAAATTGTGAAGATCTTGAGTTTTCGGTAAAGGGCGTGTCCGTGGCGGCCTGACAAATTTCGAGGTCTCGCCATGGATATAAAACTTGTTATAACTCAGCCATAAAATGTCCGATTTGCCTCAAACTTCACATATTCGATAAGAGTCCTGGCCTGAACACATCTGAAGGCCAATATTCTATTATAATCACAGCGCCACCTGTTGGCAACAGGAAATGACTTGTATCAAACTCCTCCTAGAAATTTATTGATATCAACATTATATTTGGTCAGTCTGATCTAGAGGCCTTAGAGATGTTAAATTGTGAAGATCTTGAGTTTTCGTTAAAGGGCGTGTCTGTGGCGGCGTGACAAAGTTTGATGTTTCGCCATGGACATAGAAGTTGTTATAACTCAGCCATAAAATGTCCGATCTGCCTCAAACTTCACAGGTTTGGTAAGAGTCCTGGCCTGAAGACACCTAAAGGCCAATATTCAGATATTATCATAGTGCCACCTGTTGGCAGCAGGATATATCATATCTTTCACTAACTCAAACATACCAAGGTCAATCTGCACCAAACTTCATATGTTTGATGAAAGTGGTGGCCTGAACACATCTACATGCCAATAATCAGTTATAGGCATAGCGCCACCAGCTGGCAGCAGGAAATTTGGCACATTTAAGTGACTTTGACATATTTCTCCTATTTTTACTGTATTAAAAGCATACTACCCACCATTTGCTGTGTTCCTAAAGCCACCGGTCGGCGGTGAGCCCGTGTGCGAGGGCCCGTTCATCGCTGCTTGCAGCTTTAATTATTATTATTCTTCTTCTCCGGAATGAATCGCATTTTTGAGGGCCTAAACATACCCGAAAACTCATGAAACTTTGCACACACATCAAACCTGGCGAAAATGGACGTCTGATATGGATTGCAGAAGTGGGTGTGGCAAAATGGCTCAATAGCGCCACCTTTACACGTTCCGCGGTGTGCGCATTCAGCTGTGATTCACGTACATGCACGCAAATCGGTAGACACATGTAACTCACCAATACCTACAAAAAAGCCTCCTGGGACAAAATCCGAAACCCAACAGGAAGTTGGTTATTATTAATTTTCTTAGCAAAATTTGTGTCATTTTTGCCATTTTCAGGCGTCATACTTGAACGAACTCCTCCTAGAGATTTATTCGGATCAACACCAAATTTGGTGAGTCTAATCTAAAGCCCTTTGTGACGTTAAATTGCGAAGATCTAGAGTTTTCATCAGAGGGCGTGTCCGTGGCGGCCTCGCAAATTTCGATGTTTCGCCATGAAAAAGGAAGTTGCTATAACTCAGGCATAAAATGCCCGATCTGCCCCAAACTTCACATGTGTGATAACACTCCTGACCTGAAGACATCTACATGCCCATATTCAGTTTTACTCATAGCGCCACCTGCAGGCACCAGGAAGTGTCATGCTGTACTCTGCAACAAATTCCTCCTGGAGATTTAATCAGATCAACACCAAAATCGGTCAGTCTAATAAAAAGGCTTTAGCGATGTTAAATTGCGAAGATCTTGAGTTTTCGTTGAAGGGCGTGTCCGTGGCGGCCTGGCAAATTTCGTGGTCTCGCCATGGATATAAATCTTGTTATAACTCAGCCATAAAATGTCCGATTTGCCTCAAACTTCACATGTTCGATAAGAGTCCTGGCCTGAACCAATCTGAAGGCCTATATTCTATTATAATCACAGCGCCACCTGTTGGCAACAGGAAATTACTTGTACCAAACTCCTCCTAGAGATTTAATGATATCAACATTATATTTGGTCAGTCTGATCTTGAGGCCTTAGAGATGTTAAATTGTGAAGATCTTGAGTTTTCGTTAAAGGGCGTGTCCATGGCGGCCTGACAAAGTTTGATGTTTCGCCATGGACATAAAAGTTGTTATAACTCAGCCATAAAATGTCCGATCTGCCTCAAACTTCACATGTTTGGTAAGAGTCCTGGCCTGAAGACATCTAAAGGCCAATATACAGATATTATTATAGTGCCACCTATTGGCAGCAGGATATATCATATCTTGCACTAACTCAAACATACCAAGGTCAATCTGCACCAAACTTCATATGTTTGATGAAAGTGCTGGCCTGAACACATCTACATGCCAATAATCAGTTATAGGCATAGCGCCACCAGCTGGCAGCAGGAAGTTTGGCACATTTAAGTGACTTTGATCTATTTTTCCTACATTTACTGTATTAAAAGCATACTGCCCACCGTTTGCTGTGTTCCTAAAGCCACCGGTCGGCGGTGAGCCCGTGTGCGAGGGCCCGTTCATCGCTGCTTGCAGCTTTAATTATTATTATTCTTCTTCTTCTCCAAAGTGAATCGCATTTTAGAGGACCTAAACATTCCCGAAAACTCACAAAACTTTGCACACACATCAAACCTGGCGAAAATTTACGTCTGATTTGGGTTTCAGAATTGGGTGTGGCAAAATGGCTCGACAGCGCCACCTTTAGACGTTCAGCGGTGTGCGCTTTCAGCTGTGATTCACGTACATGCACGGAAATCGGTACACACATGTAACACACCAAAACCTACAAAAAAGCCTCTTGGAGCAAAATCCGGAACCCAACAGGAAGTCGGTTAATATTAATATTCTCAACAAAATTTGTGTCATTTTTGCCTTTTTCAGGTGTCGTACTTGAACGAACTCCTCCTACAGATTTATTCGGATCAACGCCAAATTTGCTGAGTCTAGTCTAAAGCCCTTTGTGACGTTAAATTGTGAAGATCTAGAGTTTTCATCGGAGGGCGTGTCCGTGGCGGCCTCGCAAATTTCGATGTTTCGCCATGAAAAAGGAAGTTGCTATAACTCAGGCATACAATGTCCTATCTGTCCCAAACTTCACATGTGTGATAACACTCCTGACCTGAAGACATCTACATGCCCATATTCAGTTATAGTCATAGCGCCACCTGCAGGCAACAGGAAGTGTCATGCTGTACTCTACAACCAACTCCAACTAGAGATTTATTCAGATCAACACCAAAATCGGTCAGTCTAATATAAAGGCCATAGCGATGATAAATTGTGAAGATCTTGAGTTTTCGGTAAAGGGCGTGTCCGTGGCGGCCTGACAAATTTCGAGGTATCGCCATGGATATAAAACTTGTTATAACTCAGCCATAAAATGTCCGATTTGCCTCAAACTTCACATATTAGATAAGAGTCCTGGCCTGAACACATCTGAAGGCCAATATTCTATTATAATCACAGCGCCACCTGTTGGCAACAGGAAATGACTTGTATCAAACTCCTCCTAGAGATTTAATGATATCAACATTATATTTGGTCATTCTGATCTAGAGGCCTTAGAGATGTTAAATTGCGAAGATCTTGAGTTTTCGTTAAAGGGCGTGTCTGTGGCGGCGTGACAAAGTTTGATGTTTCGCCATGGACATAGAAGTTGTTATAACTCAGCCATAAAATGTCCGATCTGCCTCAAACTTCACAGGTTTGGTAAGAGTCCTGGCCTGAAGACACCTAAAGGCCAATATTCAGATATTATCATAGCGCCACCTGTTGGCAGCAGGATATATCATATCTTTCACTAACTCAAACATACCAAGGTCAATCTGCACCAAACTTCATATGTTTGATGAAAGTGGTGGCCTGAACACATCTACATGCCAATAATCAGTTATAGGCATAGCGCCACCAGCTGGCAGCAGGAAATTTGGCACATTTAAGTGATTTTCATTTATTTTTCCTACATTTACTGTATTGAAAGCATACTGCCCACCGTTTGCTGTTTTCCTGAAGCCACCGGTCGGCGGTGAGCCCGGGTGCGAGGGCCCGTTCATCGCTGCTTGCAGCTTTAATTATTATTATTATTCTTCTCCAAAATGAATCGCATTTTAGAGGACCTAAACATGCCCGAAAACTCACAAAACTTTGCACACACATCAAACCTGGCGAAAATTTACGTCTGATATGGGTTTCAGAAGTGGGTGTGGCAAAATGGCTCGACAGCGCCACCTTTAGACGTTCAGCGGTGTGCGCTTTCAGCTGTGATTCACGTACATGCACGGAAATCGGTACACACATGTAACACTCCAATACCTACAAAAAAGCCTCTTGGAGCAAAATCCGGAACCCAACAGGAAGTCGGTTAATATTAATATTCTCAACAAAATTTGTGTCATTTTTGCCATTTTCAGGCGTCGTACTTGAACGAACTCCTCCTAGAGATTTATTCGGATCAACGCCAAATTTTCCGAGTCTAGTCTAAAGCCCTTTGTGACGTTATATTGTGAAGATCTAGAGTTTTCATCAGAGGGCGTGTCCATGGCGGCCTCGCAAATTTCGACGTTTCGCCATGAAAAAGGTAGTTGCTATAACTCAGGCATACAATGTCCGATCTGTCCCAAACTTCACATGTGTGATAACACTCCTGACCTGAAGTCATCTACATGCCCATATTCAGTTTTACTCATAGCGCCACCTGCTGGCAACAGGAAGTGTCATGCTGTTCTCTGCAACAAACTCGTCCAAGAGATTTAATCAGATCAACACCAAAATCGGTCAGTCTAATAAAAAGGCTTTAGTGATGTTAAATTGCGAAGATCTTGAGTTTTCGTTGAAGGGCGTGTCCGTGGCAGCCTGACAAATTTCGAGGTCTCGCCATGGATATAAAACTTGTTATAACTCAGCCATAAAATGTTCGATTTGTCTCAAACTTCACATGTTTGGTAAAAGTCCTGGCCTGAACCAATCTGAAGGCAAATATTCTATTATAATCACAGCGCCACCTGTTGGCATCAGGAAATGACTTGTACCAAACTCCTCCTAGAGATTTAATGATATCAACATTATATTTGGACGGTCTGATCTAGAGACCTTAGAGATGTTAAATTGCGAAGATCTTGAGTTTTCGTCAAAGGGCGTGTCCTTGGTGGCCTGACAAAATTTGATGTTTCGCCATGGATATAAAACTTTTTATAACTCAGCCATAAAATGTGTGATCTGCCTCAAACTTCACAGGTTTGGTAAGAGTCCTGGCCTGAAGACACCTAAAGGCCAATATTCAGATATTATCATAGCGCCACCTGTTGGCAGCAGGATATGTCATATCTTTCACTAACTCAAACATACCAAGGTCAATCTGCACCAAACTTCATATGTTTGATGATAGTGGTGGCCTGAACACATCTACATGTCAATAATCAGTTATAGGCATAGCGCCACCTGTTGGCAACAGGAAATTACTTGTTTAATACTAACTTAAGCATGCAAATTTTTACAGGTTAAATTTCACAGGTTTGATAAGAGTCCTGGATTGAACAATATTTTCTCATAATCATATCGCCAGCTGTTGGCAACAGGAAATTATTTGTTTTATACTAACTTAATTATGCAATGTCCAATCTGCGCCAAACTTCATATGTTTGAATAAATTCCTGACCTGAAGACCTTTACATGCCAATATTCTGTTATAGTGGTAGTGTTACCAGCTGGCAGCAGCAACTCTGGCACCTATTAATGAGTTTGTAATTCTTGACTTGGTATTAATCTAATGAAAATAATATTCAGTTGTATGTAGTTGGTACAAAAAGCAAGGACACCGTAGGGAATTGAACCCCATCCCAGTAAACCAGGAGTACCATTACCAGTGTCTTTTGCTTTTTTAAACTACACATATGGAAAAGCAAAACCTGCATTAGCAACAACATAAAAGTGGATGTAATGTATACATGAACAAATTATTGTAAGAGTAATATTATGGACCAAAGGTGAAAATCTAGGAGCATAAATCAGATCAAAGTAAAGTTTAATTAATAGGTAAAAATGGAAAAATATTTTTGATCATTGTATTAAGTGTTATTACGTTTTAGTCAATGTTTAAGTGTGATTTTATGCAAAGTTATTATCTGTAACACTGGAACTACAAAGTATTTTTTGTTAGCCATACAAGGTAATTATTCATGTCATATGTGACTGAAGTGGTTGCATGGCTGAATTCAAAGCAGTGTTTCATTTAGAATAACTAATGTATATAACTATGCTACTAGTGCAAATGTAAATTAATTGTAATAAAACAAATATGAATAAAGATTAAAAATGTAAATGTTGTTGCAATGCAGGAAAAGAAACCATTATTTTGAAAGTAATAGTTGTACTTCCTTTCCATGTCCTGTCAAAGATATGTGTAATTTGTAAAATTTTAATATTTCTACCTTGCAGTGACCACGCACTGCAATACAGCAATATTTGACTCAGTAGAGATCAAGTATCCACAAGGATTCTCTCTCCACTTCATTTGCCAAACAAAGCTGAACATTTACAACCAAAATGTCAACCTATAACTAATCAGATGTTAAGAGTATTACATATAAAGAAACATATATGAGTAAATGTGTAAAATGTAAATATGTTGCAAAGCAAGAAAATATACCATATACCATTATTTTAAAGTCACAGGTGTACTACAAGTTGAAAAAAAAAATTCCTTTTTTTTTGGTCAAAAATGTTTTTAATATGTTATACTTTATTTTTTTATTTTGCTGTGAACATGCAATGTAATGCAGCAATATATGGCACAGTAGAGATAAAGTATCCACATAGATTCCCTCTCTACCTAATGTGCCAAACAAGGCTGAACAGTTACAATCACACTTACAGCCTACAACTGATCAGATTCCTGGTTTGGAGTATTACATGTAAAAGAACACAAAATACCCTCATGGTCACTGAAATATGTTGGAAGTACTATTGATTCTACATTATAATATGTTGTCTTTACATATACATGATCAATTAATGTGCCCTTTTCTGTTGTGGCTTGTTTGACATGTTGAACAAACCCTCTGTCTGTTATAAACTTGCAGATTGTTGAAGAGTTAAAAATATTATCATTAAAATCGCCAATGACAGCAATTGTATTGCTTAGGGGTTGTAGAAAATCAAGCAATTCGCCTAGGTTTCTTTTAAACAATGTAATGGGATATGATGGTGGCCGATAAATAACTGCTATTAATATACTGTGTGTTGCATAGTTGCAAACTAAACATTCTAAATTGATATTTGGTACCTGGACAACATTATATGCCAAACTGTTTGAGGTATACATGCCAACACCACCATGTTGTTGAGCTTGTAATGCAGTTAATGTTGGGTTACTGCTGCTGTAAGATAAACTTCGTGGGTGACTATGAAAACTGTAACCATCAATATGTATAGTTTCTAATGAGATATCTGCAGGTAACCATGTTTCAGTAGCAGCAATACAGTTAGGTTGCAAATGCTCGGTATGCAAAATTAAATCTGCTAAATGGTGTCTTAAATTTTGCACATTCATCAAAAATACAGAGAATGCTTGTTTATTCACTTTGTGGCATGGTATATTTTTAACAGAAAACTTGGGCATGCTTTGAATTGCATCCTTGATGCTGTCTTTACAGTATATAGCCTTCTCTTCAAAGTCTTGAATAATCAAACCAGACAAACTTCTAACACGGCTTAAAGCCACATATGCCTGTCCAGGTGCAAATATCTTTTTAAGGGATACTACTGCTTTATCAACAGTAATTCCTTGTACTTTATGTACTGTACAAGCCCAAGCTAGTTTTAGTGGAAATTGTCGTCGCAATCCCCCTTTGTTGTTAATTTTTTCCTCTTCTGGTTTGATACCGGTAGAACCAATTTCAACTGCTGTAGCATATGCAGAACATTTCCTCCTTTGTGCACCAACCTGATTGTCATCAAATTTGACATACACTGTTTGAGGGAACTTGCTGTCATTGTCAGGAAAAACTATTTGTGTCACTGTGCCACACACCCCATTAACAAGACCATCCACTACATCTACATTTTTACAAAGCATTACACGAGCACCTTTTCCTAAAAGCAGTGTTTCATCTAAACATGTATTATATGTTTTGGCATGTTGACCATTTTTCAATTCAAGTTTTCCTGTCTTATTATTATTTCTAAAATCTTGAGCATTGATTTCAACATATTCGGGGCATGTTTTAGATAGTTGCTGAACATTATGTTCATTTACCTGTCTATTAGTCGAAAATATGTGTAAAGCTGAGCTGTCTTCACCGGTTTCACAATTTTTCAGTAAATCAGTATCACTGTTTAGCATTGGGGTCACTTTTGTACGAATTCGTATTCTATTTAGTAACTCTGCAAAGATATTATCTTTTTGTCTAACTATTTTTTTCAATTCCACAATTGAAAATAGACTAGACCATAGGTTAATACCTAATATGTCATCAATATACAGGGGTTTTCCTTTAACTGGAGGCAACTGAAAAAAATCTCCAACTGCAATGACACTTACATTTCCAAAGGGAGAAAAGTCACCAGTTTGTTTAATCTGTCTTAGCCTACCATGAATATATGCTAATAGGTTGTGATCAACCATGGATATCTCATCTATTATCAAAATCTGCAGATCACTATATTTAGCACGCAAACAATTGAGCTTTTCTTCACCCAGAGGAGTGTATGGTAAGCGCACATCTTTCCCAATGCTAAATGTGTGGTGAATGGTTGTTCCATGCAAATTATACGCAGCAATTCCTGTAGGAGCAGTTAATAAAACACATGTATTGTCAGGATGACGACACACTGTTGACAGTAATCTCATTGTTTCATATTGAATGGCTTTTATTAAATGGCTTTTTCCTGTCCCTGCACCACCAGTAATAAATACTTGTAATGGATCTGGGTTTTTCCCATTTATTTTATCTAAGCACCATTGTCGAATCTGATAAAAAATAGATAACTGTGTATCATTCAAAGATCTAATTAAAGCTAAACCATCACTTCTACACATTACATTATTTTTCTTTTCCAAGTGTCCAAGTTTGGCATTATTTGATGCTAAATCTGGAATATTTTCATCTAGTTCCTCTACTTGCTGTTTTTTGTCTTTCATTTCCTCCACACAAAGTAAACGCTCTAACTCTTGCTCTGGGCACAGATCACACCAGACATCTTCTATTAAACCATTACTGTCAATTGTATCTTGGGCATTATCTAATTCATCTGCCTCCATTTCAAATTTCTGTCTATTTAAATCAACAACTGACTTGACTGAATGTCTAGATCCATCACTAAATGTTACATGACCATTCCTATAAAATTGTTCAAATGTTTCACAGTAAGGAGGTTTTAGCTGCATATCTACACGGTATGGTAAAAACAACTGCATAATACTTTGATAAAATAGCTCTGGATTTTTTTCTTCAGAAAAGCGCACATACCGAACAATTGCAGGTTTTGTTCGTGTTCTTTTTGTGATAAAACCACAGTTATTTTTTAATTTAAGTGGACTCCGGGATTTTTCATTTTTACTTAAAACACGATATTCTGAGGCAAATGTTGCCATACACAAATCATTCAAATCATTTGGTCTGTTCTTATAGCGATCTACAATACTAGTCATCCACATGTCTCCTGTGCTAAGGTTGTTTGATGTTGCTTTTCGTTTCAACACATTTAAAGGTAGACTCATTTTAATGATATTGTCTCCTGTTGGCACAAACACAACTTTCCTTGAACACTCCTTCAGATGCATGTTTGTTAACCTATACACAGATTCTTGAGCACACACGTCTCTGTTATGTAAATAAACACTGCCAAGATTTTTCAGTGCCTCTTTTGCACTAACATTTCCCTGTTTACTTGCTTCTCTTTGGGCATTACTTAACAACAGTCCTATTTCCCTTTCCGACTTTGATATATAAGAAATTATATAGACCACACAAGCATACGCATCAACAACATACTGGATATCTAAATTTGCATTCCAACATTTTAACAATGGCTTGCTATATTGATTGATCCAAACCTCATTTACCTCTCTTTTTAGCACAACTTGTGTATTTCGAGTAAAGGATTTATATGCAAGCTCAAAAATTGATTGATTTATACCTAAATGTTTAAACAATTGTTCCACGCTATTATAATTGCAATTCTCATCTGAAAGAGCTTTCTTGATGTCCGACAAAATCTCACCTGCCTTTTCTCTTTTCATTTTAAAGTCTGTCTGACCTTGATTTACACATTGACATTCTTTAGTTATATTATCTGTCTTATCAACATGACACTTACACTGACTTTTTGCATCACTTTTCCCCCGACATATAAATGTTCGAGCAGATACTGGCCTGGGAAAATTAAAACGACAAATAGTATTTTTCTTTTTACAAGTTTTGGAATGTCGTTTTGAATGCTGTTGCACAGATGTAACAATGTCCAATAATGAGACATCCTGTGACGGTAGTTCACATGTTACATATTTATCAATAAATTGAATGACCTCTTCATCTGTATTTTTATCAATTACCGGGGCATTCTCAATCCAAAACAGGCAATGGACATGTGGTGAACCACGCTGTTGAAATTCAACACGATAAAAATAATCCTTAATTTTACCTATTGGATGGGATGAAGACATAAGTACCTCCTTTAAAAAACAATGCCACCGAAAATCAAACATTCTCGCTGCGGTGACAGGATTGCGGCGCAATAGCTCACACCTATCTGCCCATTGTAATTCTTCAATTGTCTGTGTTCTTCCTTCTTGTTTTAAAATGCTAAAAAGAAGATTTTTCCATCGCATATCTGCGGAAGAAAATGAACAAAACCACGTAGGCATACCAAGCTGACGAACACTAGCTAATAGGTCACGTTGTGCTGTCTGCCAGAAAGCTGGGGTACCACGAATAGGTTTAAGGAAGCGAAACCCATCATCAAATTCTAACAGTTTCTTTAAAGATTCCTCATTGTTTAATACATTATCATCAATTTTTTGAGATGCAGAGCCACTTTTTCCTTTACGCAATGCTATCGATACATTTGAAACAACTTGTTCAATTTCCGACATGTATTGAGCAAAAAATATGTATTCTACATTTTGCGCAAATCTACCATCAGCATGCAAAATCCGATTGTTAAAATATCTTGATAGTGTTAAACGATTGTCTCGATGTTCATGGTATGTATTACATCCCTGTGGAAATAACACTGGAAAGCATTTGGCTTCATTTGCAAAATCAGAAAGCAATTTAACTGGGTTATTCCCCTCTGCTGGCGCCAGATTCAATATATCATCAAAATACTGATCTAGTGCTTCCTGACCAATGTCAACAGGCATGAGACACGTGTCCTGAAACATGCAATGTTGCTGTCTGTCATGCAAAAGCTCATCTTCGTCAACATCAATACCACTTTCTGCATGTCTATCACTTTCCTTTTCTAAAATGTCATTATGTTGTTCTCTACAAAACTCATTTAGCCAAACTTCATTAAACTCTACATCTTTATAATGCAAATTTATCTCTTTCAAACATTTTAATGCTTGTCTTAGGTGCATAGTGTCAACAAACTGATATTTATAATGGCCTTTATAAGTTAACTTACGCTTCAGTTTTACAGGCAACAAAGATCCTTCCATACTAGAAAGAGGCAACAAATTAGAAGTTTGCACAATATTTGCAGGTACACATGTTACAGGTCCATGTACTCCATTTTGCCCCCCTTTAGGTAATGCTAACATTTTCATAAACGGTATATGTAATGCAATCAAATGTTGCTCTAAGCTATTCAAACATGACAATTCTGGTGGAATAGGATGAACTTTCAAATTGTTTGTCGCACATTCAGGTGGTATTTCACCCTTGTTTATCTTATAATGACATGTGTAACAAATCCACAACTTGCCTTTAGGTGTATCCAGCCACTGACATGGCATTACACAGGTGTTATCACATTTGTGTAAATATTGCTCACTTACACATTTATCAAAAATCAAACCTATTGTTTTTCTGTTATAATAATCCCTATTGCAATTTAAAACCTGATGCCGAAAAAGCAATCTTTGGCAAACACAGCACACAAAATCTGGCCCATCTTTTACCAAATCAAAAAAACGCTCCATAACATAATCAAACTGTTCTGCTTTTACTTTAATTTGTTGCCTTTTAAATTGCATACTTCTTTTAACATGTTTCTTATGCTCAGGATTTTCATGATATTTTCTTTTACTAATAGCCTTTACATTCTCTCTATGCAACTGATTTAAGTTATATTTTCTTTTACTCATTTCTTTTACCTTTTTCTTGTGCAACAAGTTTTGCTGATACTTCTTTTTGCTCATGTTCTTTACCTTCTCCTTATGCAAAACATTTACTTGATACTTTCTTTTGCTCATGTTTTTTACTTTCTCCTTGTACAATAAATTTTCTTGATACTTTCTTTTGCTCATGTTTTTTACCTTCTCCTTATGCAATACATTTTCTTGATACTTTCTTTTGCTCATGTTTTTTACCTTCTCCTTATGCAAAACATTTTCTTGATACTTTCTTTTGCTCATGTCCTTTACCTTCATTTTATGCAACACATTTTCTTGATACTTTTTTTTGCTCATTTCCTTTACCTTCACCTTATGCAAGACATTTTCTTGATACTTTCTTTTGCTCATGTCCTTTACCTTCACTCTATGCAACACATTTTCTCGATACTTTTTTTTGCTCATGTCCTTTACCTTCACCATATGCAATACATTTTCTTGATACTTTCTTTTGCTCATGTCCTTTACCTTCTCCTTATGCAACACATTTTCTTGATACTTTCTTTTGCTCATGTCCTTTACCTTCACCTTATGCAATACATTTTCTTGATACTTTCTTTTGCTCATGTCCTTTACCTTCTCCTTATGCAACACATTTTCTTGATACTTTCTTTTGCTCATGTCTATTTTCTTCTCCCTATGCAACAAATTTTCTTGATACTTTCTTTTGCTCATGTCTTTCTTCTTTTCTTTATGCAACACATTTTCCTGATATTTAATGTTTTTTTTAAAGGACAATTTACTTTTATAATACTTAGAAAAACAATAATTGCTTTTTGAAATATTTGCAGTCATCTCTATTTGTGTTTTAGTATTCTTTCTACACATATACCGTGTTTCAGGCAAATTACTCCCTTTGCACAAATCAAAACAAACATTCTTATCAACATGTTGAATGCAAATTATAGGCTCAAAACTATTATTTGTACAATGTTTCAAATAAATTCCATTACTTCCAATCTCTGCACTCATGCAACTGTATTTGACCCATTTCCCCCCATTATATATAAATAGATCCACTCCTAAAGCATTTGCTGTACCTTGGAATTCTATGTCTGTAGCACAATATCCAACATATCGCATCCGTGACTTTAAAAGATATTCTGACATTGAAGCAAATTTTTTACCTACTAACTTCATCTGTTCTTCACTGTGATTTTCCATATACTTCACAACAGCAAGTCTTATCTTCCGATGACTGTTTTCAGAACCACTAATTGCTTGAGCTACTGCTCTAAAAAAACTATTACCATCCTTTTCCACTTTATCTGTCTTGCAAACAACACCTAAAGATCCATTAACAGTAGGTACTTGTATATTTTCTCTTTCAAATTTCAAGTTAAATTTATTGCATAATGCTTCTGCAACTTTCGTGGACAGAGGACTATATATAAATGTCATTTCACTTTCATTTTCTACTACTTTAACATCAGGATCTGTTACTATTACAGCTGCACAACATGTGTGATTTTGCATTGTCTTTAGCTCGCTATGATGCTGTTGTTCAGACCTAAACTGCATTTTCTTACTAATAATCTGTTTGTTGTTTTCCAAAGTTACAACGTTCTTTTCATTCTCACTGTTTGCTCTAATATTGTACCCCTCAAGGTACGGCATACTGATTTTGCAGTAGCCATAACAACTGTCTAGTTCAGGCTTATTAACACAAACTACAGTCTCGAAATGGTTTTCATGGCAGTTTTCTAAATAAATGCTGTGTTTTGACAAACAATTACCATTGCAACTGTATTTTAACCAACGACCATCATAAAATGTATATACATCAATTCCTAAATAATCCGCTGTTACTTGTATTTCAACTTCTGTTGCCCATCTATTAACATATCTCATTTTAGATTTGTTAATATACTCAGATACTGAAGAATACTCTCTTCTCAAAATGTTTCGATATTTTTCACCATTCTTTTCCAAATGATGCACAACACCAAGACGTATTTTTCTATGATGCTTTTGTGTGCCACTTACTGCTTGAGAAATGGCTCGGAAGAAACAGTTTCCATCAGCCACTATACTGTCATTTTTGCATGGAACTCCTAACAAGCCAACATGTGTAGATGCTGGAACATTTAGTTTTTCAAAATTCACCTTTAAATGAGTACACAATGTCTGACTTACATGTTTACAAATAGGATTAAATATCATGTTTTTAGTTCTTTCATTACTAACAAATTCAACATCTGAATTAATTTCAGTTGCATCGTACCGTTTCAATTTCTTTGAAGCCCTGTTACTTACTGAAATTTTACGCTTAGTTGTTGCATCATTATTTGCTGGCAGATCTTTTCCAGAATTCTCATCAAAGGCAATTTTAAATGTCTTGTCTATGTCTTTGTCACTCTCTGCCACTCTGAAACATTTTGTAGGTTTCTCATTTTTTATTTTTGATGCATCACACTCTATAGGTTTTCTTGTTGTAATAGTGACACAGATACCAGCTATTTCAAAAGCTTTTGGTTTCTTACTGAGCCCTTTAGCTAAAAGCAAGATGTGACAGATCAGATCTTTAAGTGAACAAAAATATACAACAATACTCCTTCCATTTCCATCAACCATGCCAAGAGCACTTCGTGCATGAGAGTCAATCAGTGCATACTGTCCATTTTGAGAAATGATTGCACATGTACTGTCACACAATGTTAAAAGACAAGTGTCATACTTCGCAAACATTTTTTCCAGTCCAACTGAAAGACTGCTGCAGGCACCGCTCTCAATAATTTCACCATCAACCACATCTGTATCACCACTGACAAAGTCACCATATTCAAACGAAAAACATTCTCCATCAATAACTGATTCTTTGGGCAAATCATTAATACACAACAGATTTGACGAATGGCTAATCCTATTACTCTCTCGCAACTCTGTGTACAACTCGTCACCGAAAACAACAACTCTGTCAAGGTCTTTGGTCTGCCATGAGAAAGCACTATCAACTGTATGCTTTGCTAGGCTTACTAAACCTATTGCCATACATTGAAGTCCTCCATATTTAAACCGGTCATTCCCCTGATGAAAGGATCCTCTTACACTGTTTTCAAGTCTGACAGTAGCGCTATCCTCAAACTCAGCTACAACTTCAGTGCCTGTATTTACAAATTCAACACCTTTAATTTTAACATCGCTGTCTGAAAACACTGTACCACAACCATGATGTTCTTCACCTGTCTTCACAGAAATAGAACTAATTGCATACCACTCAGCATCTAAAGAGTTCTTCAGATTCCTGATATGAACCATTAGATCATTAAGACATGTGTTAAAGACAACCACAGGCGTGCCAACATCAGATGCCAACCCAAACATATTGCGAGTGCCGAAATCAACCACCACAAAATAGTTATTGTGATGAATAATGACACTAACTGCACTGTGAAGATTTAGCAGACACATTCCATCCCTCAACAAATATTCTTGCAGTTTTTCATAGATCACACTCTCCTCTTCTGACAATCCAAAATCTTTGTACACTGGAATTCCAATTTCTGCATCCCACTTCCTACCAAACACATTGTGCTGTTTAATTAACTTACACAACTCTTTCTGTTTACATTCTCTTTTCTGATCTGCCTTAACTACACATTGGGCTAATTTACTCCCTTCTACACACATGTCATCAATATCTGTCTGTGTCCATGTACACACAGGAGCAATCCCATGTTTGATTGCAGCCACAACACAACATCCAATCAATGCATCACAACTTAATGGGGCAGCTCTTACATGTTTCCCAGCAACAACAGACCTCTGCAATTTTTCAGAACATATACATGCATTAGCATCGTTCTTACTTTTGATGCATCTTTGTGTGCGCCGCATACGAAACCCCTTCTTCCGCGGCATCTACAATAAACAGAAATTATTGAAATTATTACAGCTATACAATAACTAATGGTTGAGATAGGTTTGCTTTTAGTGTACATGTTTTTATTTTATTTTCCCTTACATCTATTGTCAAGTTAAAATTTTTGTACATCAATGCATTTTCTGTTGTAATAATTAAGACAAATGCTGATATAAAACCATCAGTGAATGTGGTAAAAATAAAATAATTTTTCCTACATTGATGCACAAGAGATAATCATACTGGCATAATGTCTGGATAAATAAACTAATCAAAAAGAAACACCATCTCACATTCAAATTATTTTATTCTAAGCATGTTTCTTAATTTCTAAATAGTATAGCTAAACCTACACAGTAAACCTAAAAGTAAATATATTTTTTATAATAGTAGTAACTTTAAATGGTCAATTATAATAGGCTAAATCAACAAAAGCTAACAAAAAAAAAACATACAATAACAATGATCAAATAAGATGTGTTCCTTGTTTACTAAAATAAAGAAAATAAGAATATAAAATATAAAGAATCATAAAAAATATAGAGAAATTGTTTAACAATAAATTATACAGGCTGGTGTTTATTATAACTATATTACCTCCAAAATTATACATTAATGACTGACATCTATTTTGGAATGCTATCAACAATTAAAGTAACTTACCTTTCGTCCCACTAAGTTCTGTTTTCTTCTACTCAAATTCTCAAAAGGTCTTGTAATATGTATTACCTCGTTCCTTTTAATATATGCTGAACTGTCAAAAAGAAAAACAGCATGACGAGACACATACATAATACAGAAAACTTGAACAAAAACAGACTTCTTTCAAAAACGTTTACTGACCCCACAAAATTATTAACATTAACAATAATACAACTATTGCTCAATGACTAACATAAAATAAACATTATTCTTCATTCAAGTATCCACTCACAAACTACCAGAATGCTCTACTTTAAAGTAGCCACAAAAAAAATCCACTCAACAGAAACTCTAAATATTCAACAACTTAGTCTTTGCATATTATCAAAAACACATCAAATAACACTTATTTTTAAAGTACTGTTAAAGAGGAAGGAATATATAGTATACTATAAAATTATATTAAGGTAAATAAAATGTATGCTTAAATGAAACGCATTCCTCCAACTGCTTATCACATTAAATTAAATCTAATTTAGTCTAATAAACAGGAAACAAAATGTGTCTTTTTATACACAAATAAAATCACTATACACAGAAATATATTGTATATTACGTTTCAACCTACAGTATATATACAGACACATAATTTTTAAACAAAATAACACATAAATGACTAACTGCTAATTTTCAAACAATTTAAATAACTTGCCTTGCTTCCCACCAACTTCTTGTTCTCAAATTCTCAGAGGGTCTTCCAACATGTAGGTCACTCTTGCCTTTTATTATATGCAAAACTGTCAAAAACCAACACAAAATGGCATATTGTTATCTTTTTTGGTACCTTATATTAATACACACACAATATGAAAACAGATAATGTTTAACATGATTGAAAAATATATATTAATCAGGTATTTCACCTAAAATGGTAAAAAATAAAACATTATTTTTTATTGTTAAGTAATAATAATTTTTTATGATGCAGACACTAATACAACATTCTTTATGTAGCATATCAGAAATAAGCTAAGAACTGCATAAAAAACTGTTCTTTTTCATTTACAAATTATATCTGCAAATCAATTTAATTTACAAATTATATCTACAAATCATACACAAAACCAAAAACTACACTGCAATGAGGAGCTGAGGTTCTAAAACATAACAAGAACAAAACACACACATACACTTACACAAACTCTTAAGTACTGTAACAGAAGGTTTTTTTTTTTTCAAATGTTTAAAATACAAATCAATAATATTTCATACAAGCATAATGCAAACAAATATAATTTACTTTCACTATTTACTATTCTAACCCATCTCTATGAATGGCTTACCAAATCCTACAAAGTGGAACAAAACATTGTAAACTGTAAAACACATTCATTCTTTCCAAAAATAGCATTGTACTCTCATATGTCATGTTTTACATTATAAACCATTTCCATACAACTATATTTGCATTCATTATAATTATTCTAAACTTTTGTATTATATTTTAATGCACCTGTTTCTTTAAGGTATCAATTACATTTCTACCAATAAACAGTATTGCTGTTTAATATTTCATATGTTTTTTACACAAGCTTCATGTCTGCAAAATCTTTTTAAAGAAACTAATTTAACAGGAACATATTATATTACTCTAGAGTACATTTATACCAAACAAAACACTACAGATGTGTTACCCAAACTGTATTTTGAATAATACTGCATACTAAAAACAGTTTACAACAACTATAGTAGCAGACATTAACAATAACACAACAAGTGCTCATAGACTGACGTGAAATAAACTGTATTTTTTTCCTGCAACTAGCCTCTCTACCACCACACACCCCAATGCTGGTCACAAAAAATCAACAACAGAAATCTTCCAATGCCAAACAATTTAACATTAACCACGGCTATTTGCATATAATAAAAAATACATAAAATACCACTTATTCTCTTCAGTGCTATTATAGGTTAGGAAAATGACACTGAAAATGACATATTTTTTGAAAATACAAATACATGGAAAATATTACAAACTCTGACCATTCTAATCACACTAGTGAATAGCGATGTACAAAAATAACAGCTGACATTCACTAAAATAAAAGCACTACAAATATAGCTTCTTACCTCTGTATTTGTTGAAAATACAACCTGTTTGTACAATCAAGTTTAAAAAACACAGCACTCATCCTTCCAACCAATAGATTTAAATTCCAAAACCACACCTCCTCTTCACACCTAGTCCCCCATCCACAAAACAGCTGTATCAATGTATACTACAGTACAACAGTTTTCACTCTAATACCTTGATTACTCAAGAGCAAACCTTTACTATAAAGCAAAGCACACAACTTTATATTTTTAAACATCCAATCATACTACACAAACAAAAGCATCTTGTTTTATATATATATCACTGTAATGCATCAACCATTTTATTTTCCTTTTTTCTCCTCCCAAAGTCACCTTGCATTAATTCACTACTTATTTCTTGCACTGTGGTCTATATATTTACATATATCACTTCATAACTGTATTACAGTTTATTGTTTAATCCCAATATATACTAGAGTAAAATTCTCACTCTGCAACCTATATTTCACCACTTTTTTTCTAAAATATGCTTTAATATATTCTTGTAATTTTTTCTTTTACACCTTAAGTCCACAGCAATCACAATCAAAGACACATCCTGTCTATACAACATGCAAACACACAAAAGAAAGTCGTTAAGAGGATTATCTGTCTGCCTCCCTTCTGCAGACATGTGAACGACTCTTAAGGTAAAACTCACTTGTTTGGTAAAGTCCAAAAGCAACACTTAAAACGTTACATAGATCAATGAAAATTTACATTTTCTTAATCCTGTTCCTCTACTTTTATGTGACTTTTCACATATAGACTCAATTTTCATGTACTCTTTTTCTCACAACTCTTTCATTAATTCCATAGTTTTTTTTCTTTGCAATACATTATACAGTATGCAAAACCAATAAAAGCACACATGACTTCTAAATTATTTTCATAGCAACTTCTGTTCATTACAACAAAACAGTAAACATCCAAAACACATATCACCTTAATGTATGTCTACTTCATACCTTCACTTTTACACCTTTTTTCTGACTTCTAAAATAAATAAATTTTTATTTAATTTATATATATTACCACTTTAAGCTCCAAAAAAAAAAAAAAAACTTACTATGGTGTACCTTGAACATCTTTATTTCATACTTGTGAATCCCACATCTTCTGTGATCAAATCAATAAAATACATTTACTACAAATTGTTCAAAACCCAGCGAAATATGAACAATATGTAATTTAATCCAACACAATGAACTAAAATACTGTATTACTATTGTGCCAAGTTGTCTAAATACTTTACCATGTTTCTTTTTACCCCCTTTGTAATTTTTACCCCCATTTTATATCCCAATAATTTATACAATTTGTTTATTTAAAAAAATACACATGCATCTGAAACGTTCCAACATTTATTTTTATTTAAAAATCGAAAACCTACCACCTCCAACAAAATATATGACAAATTAATATAAGCATATTGTCAAACATCACAAAAGACATATGCAGCGCTAAAATTAAACAACAATTACTTTTATTTGAATAATCCCTGCACACATTTGAAAAAAACATTTTTCACAAAATATGTACAACAATTACAATGTATATACAACACTTCTTCCAATGCTTTATTTAACTTCTTCTACCAACTTAGCACTCTTGACTATTCCGCGCTTCACCACTTCACCACCATCCTCTACTTCTGGTTCCAAATGATCTGTTTTTCAAGAAAATTCTTTTAACAACTTTACATGTATCTGAACAACAAACCGTACATTGCAAATGTTGTTATATTTTTATACAATTCTTATATTTTTATACAATCCCTATAACAATTATCATATACTCATGGGGCAGCCATGGCCTAATGTTGAGAGAGTTGGGTTTGTAACCCAAACGTTGCCGGTTCGATTCCCACACCAGCAGGAATTGAAGATGAAGATTGTGAATAAACAGTGTTCTTCCCACCTTTAATACCATGGCTGAAGTGCCATTGAGCAGTGCACTGAACCCCCAGTTTATTAACACATCTAAAATGAGATATGTTAATATCTTGGCAACAGAAGTTGAAATACAAGGAACAGCAAATTATTTAAAAATTGATGTATTTACATTTTATGATGATCGTTGGTTAAAATACAGTTGCATTGGTAAGCTTTTGTCAAAACACAGGATCTACTTGGAAAACTGCCATGAGAACCATTTTGAGACTGTAGTTTGTGTTAATAAGCCTGCAAAATCAGCATGTCTTTCATTGAAGGGTACAATATTAGAGATTTATCTAGATCGACACCAAAATCAGTCAGTCTAATCTAAAGGCTTTAGCAATGTTAAATTGCGAAGATCTTGACTTTTCGTTAAAGGGCGTGTCCGTGGCAACGTAACAAAGTTTGACGTTTCGCCATGGACATAGAAGTTGTTATAACTCAGCCATTAAATGTCCGATCTGCCTCAAAATTCACAGGTTTGGTAAAAGTCCTGGCCTGAAGACACCTAAAGGCCAATATTCACATATTATCATAGCGCCACCTGTTGACAGCAGGATATATCATATCTTTCACTAACTCAAACATACCAAAGTCAATCTGCACCAAACTTCATATGTTTCATAAAAGTGTTGGCCTGAACACATCTACATGCCAATAATCAGTTATAGGCATAGCGCCACCAGCTGGCAGCAGGAACTTTGGCACATTTAAATGACATATTTCTCCTATATTTACTGTATTAAAAGCATACTGCCCACCGTTTGTTGTTTTCCTAAAGCCACCGGTCGGCGGTGAGCCCGGGTGCGAGGGCCCGTTCATCGCTGCTTGCAGCTTTAATTATTATTATTATTAGGGCCCGAGCCCAAAAGGGCGAAGGCCCTATTGTTCTTCTAAGGGTTCTTATTTAGGGCCCGAGCCCAAAAGGGCGAAGGCCCTATTGTTTTTCTAAGGATTATTATTATTATTATTATTATTATTTTTTTTTCAATGTTTTGGGGGATTTCGGGGGCCTTAACATACACGAAAACTCTTGAAACTTTGCACACACATTGGAACCTGCGGCCATCAGGGCCGGACAGACTTTGACATGGGGGGGTCACCTGGGGGGGGCATGGCACAGCGTTAAAAATTGCGACTTTTGAAGGGCTCTGGAGCGCACAACGGTTGACCTACAGTCACCAAAATTCATACACATATAGACCTCATCGGGCCGAACAAATTTCACACTCATAGTCCGTGCTTCGCCAAACAGGAAGTCGGCTATTCAGGGATGTCTAAAAAGTGCATGCAATGGAATTTGAAATACTCCTACTAGGCCTTTCCACTGATGGCCACCAAACTCGGTCAGCATGATCTCAAGACATTGGGGACGCAAAATTGCCAGGGGATTTTTGATATCTCGAACGGTTTGACCGTGACGGGGCGACAAATTTATGGCGAGAAATGAGAAACAGGAAGTGCCTAATAACTTTGACATACTTTGTCTGATTTTGACCAAACTTCAGCAGTTTGTTCATCGTCTGATGCCGATCACAGAGATGGGACTATTATGAGTCAAAGTTATAGCGCCACCAACTGGCAGCAGAAAGCGTGACGTTTTTGAAACGCTTTAAACTCAGCCTCTTAATTTTACTCAATTTGCTTCAAACTTCATCCCAATAATGTCAAAACACGACCGATAAGAATCTGTGAAGGGCGTTATCCATAACTTTTATCATGTTGCCATGGCAACGTGTCAAACTTTAACTTTAGTTTTTTGTGTTTTTGAGCCACTTAAAATGCTTAGAATTTCATGAAACTCAACACACACATCTGTATTAATGACAGTTAAACACTGATAAAAGCCCATAAATGGGCGTGGAGCAGGCGCTCCATAGCGCCACCTTTTGACAAAAGTTGGGGGGTTACTTTGTCCTACAGTCACCAAACTGGGTATATATATTGGACTCATCAAGCCGGACAACTTTCTAATTTACACCCATTAGCTACGACCAACAGGAAGTCAGCTATTTTTATTTAAATATGGATTTTTGGAAAAATCAAGCTGTGGAATTTGAAATACTCCTCCTAGACCTTTCCACCGATGGCCACCAAACTCGGTCAGCATGATCTCAAGATATTGGGAAAGCAAAATTGCCAGGGGATTTTTGGTATCTCGAACGGTTTGGCCGTGGCAGGGCGACAAATTATGGCGAGAAATGAGAAACAGGAAATGTCTAATAATTTTGACACACTTTATCTGATTTTGACCAAACTTAAGCAGTTTGTTCGTCGTATGATACCGATCACAGAGATGTGACTATTATGAGTCAAAGTTATAGCGCCACCAACTGGCAGCAGGAAGTGTGTTGCTTGCAAAACGCTTTTAAATCAACCTCTTAATTTTACTCAATTTGCTTCAAACTTCATCAGAATAATATCAAAACACGGCCGATGAGAATCTGTGAAGGGGTCCTTGATACATCAAATGCTGTTGCCATGGCAACATGTCAAACTTTAACATTTGTTTCCTGTGTTTTTAAATATAGCTGTGAATAAATTCATATCACTCATAGCAGAATCAGACAGTTCACACCAAACTTTGTCAACATGATGCCAAGATACTGAAGATGTTAAATTGTGAACGGCTTTGGGACATCTTGAACGGTGTTGATGTGGTGATTTATGAAAGTAACAATAAAAAAGATGAAGAGTTATTTTCATATATCTTTAAATTGCATTATTCTAACTCATCAAAACTTTTTACATATAAAGAACAAGAAATTCTTAGGAAATACGTGTAGTTTCAAAATGTTATCATGCTCAGAGGCCCCAAAAACATTAAAAGTGTCACATAAATTTGTCAGATTAAAGCTCTAATACCAGGGATGAACACTAGAGGTCCTCATAAGATAAGGAATCGTTTGACCTCTAATGCTATTTAGCTCATTCTCAGTGTATAAGAGTGAAAATAATCCATAGAATCAGTTGATATAGACTGTACTGTCAGTGTACTTTTACATAATTATTTTGTATAGGTGCTTAAAGAGCATTAAAATCTTTTTTTAATCTTTTAAGGAAAAATTATATGATTTATATACATATATACAATCTCACTGATAGAATAAAAAATCTTATAAGCATGACACTATACTGCTCAGTTCACTTAATTAGAATGAGAAACAAATACATCAACTAAGTTAATATGTATTTATTTTTAATATATTTGTTTATAATTATTTCACAGATGCTTATAGATCATTAAAATAATATTTAAAAATGGATGTAGATCATAAAACATGGTAACTATTTAAAATAGGGTCTCTTTTGTTAACATTGGTTAATGAACTAACACACGAACGAACAACGAACAATATATTTGTACTCGATTTTCTTCAAACTTCATCAGAATGATGTAAAAACACGGCCGATGAGAGTCTGTAAAGGCATCCCTGATGCATCAAATGCTGTTGCCATGGCAAATAAATAAAAATACAAAATACATTCAAATATTTGTTTCCTGTGTTTTTGAGGCAGATAGCGTGCCTAGAATTTTATTTTCCATTTTCAATTTTCAATGATTTATTATATATTTAAAGTGCAGCATCCTAACTCTTTGAAACTTTTTTCATACAAATAACTATTCATTATGATTAAACACAGTTCATTTCATAATTATACAAAACTCCACGAATGAAAGAAAATTAAAAAACAAATCTGATCTCACTCTGCTCTGCACTCTATGTGTGTGTTTGTGTGGTAAGTGGCTGAGTGTAAGGAGGTGGGATGGGTGGTAAGAGAAAGAGTCAGACAGGAGGAGAGACAGTTAGGGTTAGTCCAAAGGGTTATTGTGAATGCATGTGCCAACTGGGCACCGTTTTCCTGATGCTATCGTGATGGCAACTGCCAGACGGCGAGGGCCCGGTCAACGCTGCTTGCAGCTTTAATTTTTTTTTTTTTTTTTTTATTTTTTTTCAACCGTTGGGGCACTTTTGGGGGCCTTAACATACTCAAAAACTCTTGAAAATTTGCACACATGTCGGAATCTGCCGTCGTCCGGACGCCACAGAGGCTGGGACCCGGGCGTGGTTCAGGGCCTCTACAGCGCCCCCTGGAACACAGTTTGAAAACTTGATGTACTGCGCACACATACTTGCACGTATTGATATGAAACTCGGTACACATATAGATCTCACTGAGCCAAACAACTTTTGTACTCTATGTCATGGGCTGAACGCAACAGGAAGTGAGATATTTAGGGCTGTTTAAAAAGCGCATGCTCTGGAATTTAACGTACTCCTCCCAGGGTTTCCATAGGATTGTCACCAAACTCGGTCAGCATGATCTCAAGACATTGGGGACGCTAAATTGCGAGGGGATTTTTGATATCTCGAACGGTTTGGCCGTGGCAAGGCGACAAAGTTATGGCGAGAAATGAGAAACAGGAAGTGTCTAATTACTGTTGCACACATTGCTTGATTCTTATGAAACTTCACCAGTTTGTTTGTTGTATGATGCCGATTCCATAAATGTGACTATTATGAGTCAAAGTTATAGCGCCACCAACTGGCAGCAGGAAGCGTGTCATTTTCAAAATCCTTTGAAATCAGCCTCTTAATTTTACTTGATTTTCTTCAAACTTCATCAAAATAATGTCAAAACACGGCCGATGAGAATATGTAAAGGGGTCGATGATAAATCAAATACTGTTGCCATGGCAACGCGTCAAACTTTAAAATTTGATTCCTGTCTTTTCGAGGCAGATAACATGCTTAGAATTTCATGAAACTCAACACACACGTCAATATTAATGATAGTTAGACACTGGCAAAAGGTCATAAATGGGCGTGGAGCAGGCACTCTATAGCGCCATCTTTTGACAAAAGTTGGGGGGTTAGTTTTTCCTACAGTCACCAAACTCTGTACATATATTGTTCTCATCAATCTGGACAACTTTCTAAATCAAACTCATTAGCTAAGACCAACAGAAAGCCGGCTATTTTGATTTGAAGGTGGATTTTTGGAAAAATCAGGCTGTAAACAAATTCACACTACTTCTAAGAACAACCAGCTGTTCACACCAAACTTTTTTAACATGAAGAGAAGATTCTGAAGATGTTAAATTGCGAGCGGATTTTGGATATCTCGAACGGTGTTGACGTGGTGATTTTTTAAAGATGTAGTAAAAAACATAACCCTAATTTTTTATATCTTTAAAGTGCAGCATCCAAACTCTTTAAAACTTTTTTCACACAGAGATCTAATCATTCTGAGCAAGTGCTGGAAATATAAATTTTATACAAGCTTCAATGAATTAAAGAAAATTAAAAAAATAACTCAGAAACCTGCTGTCACTCTGGTGAATGTCTCTACAGTATGTGTGTGCGTTCAGTCAGGCACAGAGAAGCTCATTATTGCAGGGGGGAGGGGTGAGAGGCAGAGAGGGTGACAGAGTAGAGATCCATCCTACAGACCATCTTTGATCAAAAAATGCATGTACTGTATGTAGTGTAATTACATAAATATGTCTGATCTTTGAGAGTCCGATATTTTGAGAAAATATAAAGGGTCATTAAGTCTTTCATTGTTCGTAATTTGCAGTTGTTGTTTTTTATTTATTTTTTACTTAACTGTACCATGAACTTGTCCTATTCAGTCACATAGCAAAAGATTTAAAAATACAACTTTTTAGCATGATCAATTTATCTTCATTGATAGACAATATTTACATAGTGTTATTTATTGAATATAAAATAATAATAATAAAAAATTAAGACAAACTTTGACAACAAAACAAACTTTACTGTTATCTCTTCAAAACATCTGAAAACCATAATTTTAAGATCAGTTATAAATATATATATCACCCCGTTAAAATACTCAACTTGATTTTTAAAGATATTTTGAAAGAATGAAGAGTTTATAGAGCACTTTATTGTGTATTGCTGTACACCCACATGAACTGTGTTCATGTTCATGCTAATTCACAGTACATAAACTATATATGAATACTTTTTTTTAGCTTAATATTAATTAACATTAATAAATGCTATTTATTTATTGGTCATGTTAACTAATATAGTTAATGCTAACAAATAAAACTGAATGGCAACATTTTATATTTTGTGTGTATGTGTCTGTGTGTTGATTTTAAAGTCTAACCCTTTCAATTCTGTAAACTTTAAATCCAAACTAGCAGAGGGTTACTTTGAATGCATGTGCCAAGTGGGCACCGTCTTCATTATTGATTCTTAGTAATGTAGCGCTTAAGAGTGATGTCTTATAACAGGAGTCACCAGCAAAGCAATATCCACACAAAAATTGTACAGATAGGTAACGATGACATTTCAGCAGAAGTGGTGGACGTAAAGCAAGCAATAATAACATTTTGTTATCATGAATCTTGTTCTTACTTGTTAGCAGCAGGATATATCATATCTTTCACTAACTCAAACATACCAAGGTCAATCTGCACCAAACTTCATATGTTTGATAATAGTGCTGGCCTGAACACATCTACATGCCAATAATTAGTTACAAGCATAGCGCCACCATCTGGCAGCGGCAAGTTTGGCACATTTAAATGACTAATGACTTTTTTCTATATTTACTGTATTAAAAGCATACTGCCCACCGTTTGCTGATTTCCTGAAGCCACCGGTCGGCGGTGAGCCCAGGTGCGAGGGCCCGTTCATCGCTGCTCGCAGCTTTAATTAGGGCCCGAGCCCAGAATGGGCGAAGGCCCTCTTGTTTTCCTAAGGATTCTTATTTTTTTTTTTTTTATTTTTTGTTAACCTTCCGGGCACTTAAGGGGGTCTTAACATGCTCAAAAACTCTTGAAAATTTGCACACATGTCGGAATCTGCGGCCATCAGGACGTCACAGAGGCTGGTACCGGGGCGTGGCAAGGGGACTCTACAGCGCCCCCTGGAATTTTTAGGGCCATATAGCACACATACTTGAACGTACACATATGAAACTCGGTACACATATAGAACTCATTGAGCTGAACAACTTTTGTACTCTATGTCATTTTCTTAACGCAACAGGAAGTGAGATATTTAGGGCTGTTTAAAAAGCGCATGCTCTGGAATTTAACGTACTCCTCCCAGGATTTCCATACGATTGTCACCAAACTCGGTCAGCATGATCTCAAGACATTGGGGACGCTAAATTGCGAGGGGATTTTTGATATCTCGAACGGTTTGGCCGTGGCAAGGCGACAAAGTTATGGCGAGAAATGAGAAACAGGAAGTGTCTAATAACTGTTGCACACATTGCCTGATTCTGATGAAACTTCACCAGATTGTTCGTTGTATGATGCCGATTCCATAAATGTGACTATTATGAGTCAAAGTTATAGCGCCACCAACTGGTAGCAGGAAGCGTGTCATTTTCAAAATGCGTTGAAATCAGCCTCTTAATTTTACTTGATTTTCTTCAAACTTCATCAAAATAATGTCAAAACACGGCCGATAAGAATATGTAAAGGGTACGATGATAAATCAAATGCTGTTGCCATGGCAACGTGTTAAACTTTAAAATTAGATTCCTGTCTTTTCGAAGCAGATAACATGTTTAGAATTTCATGAAACTCAACACACACATCAATATTAATGATAGTTAGACACTGGCAAAAGGTCATAAATGGGCGTGGAGCAGGCACTCTATAGCGCCATCTTTTGACAAAAGTTGGGGGGTTAGTTTTTCCTACAGTCACCAAACTCTGTACATATATTGTTCTCATCAATCTGGACAACTTTCTAAATCAAACTCATTAGCTAAGACCAACAGGAAGCCGGCTATTTTGATTTGAATGTGGATTTTTGGAAAAATCAGGCTGTAAACAAATTCACACTCCTTCTAAGAATAACAAGGTATTCACACCAAACTTTTTTAACATGAAGAGAAGATTCTGAAGATGTTAAATTGCGAGCGGATTTGGGATATCTTGAACGGTGTTGACGTGGTGATTTTTTAAAAAACATAACCCTAATTTTTTATATCTTTAAAGTGCAGCATCCAAACTCTTTAAAACTTTTTTCACACAGAGATCTAATCATTATGAGCAAGTGCTGGTAATATCATAGTTATTCAAGCTTCTATGAATTAAAGAAAATTAAAAAAAGAAATCAGTAAACTGTTGTCACTGGGCTGACAGTCTGTGTTGACACTAAGAGTGACTGAAGGGGGGAGGGGTGAAAGGGAGAGAGACCAGTGGAACATGCTGTTTTGCTTAAGACCATCTTTGAGGAAGATGCAATTTGCACATTGCACATTGCTGTAGTTTAATCTGCATAAATAAGTCTGAACTTTGAGAGTCTGATCTTTGAGAAAATATAAAGGGTCACGAACTCTTTCATTCTTTGTATATTGCAGTTGTTGTTTTTTATTTATTTTTTACTGAACTGTACCATGAACTTGTCCTATTCAGCCACATAGCAAAAGATTAAGAAAAATACAGCTTTTTAGCATGAGCGATTTATCTTCATTGATAGACATTTATTTTCATAATTAAAATTTTTGATTCAATAAAAAAAAAACACTAACAATTTCAAGACAAACTTTGACAACAAAACAAACTTTGCTGTTATCTGTTCAAAACATCTGAAAATTGTACCATTTTAAGATGAGTTATATTTATATATCGCCCCATTACAATACCCAACTTGATTTTTAAAGATATTTTGAAAGAATGAAGCGTTTATTGAGCACTTTATTGTTTATTGTTGTATACCCACATGAACTGTGTTCATGTTCATGTTAATTCACAGTACATACACTATGTTAAAAGATACTAATTTACCGTTAAACAATATATGAGTACTTTTTTAGGTTAATATTAATTAACATTAATAAATGCTATTTATTATTGTTCATGTTAACAATGTTAACAAATGAAACTGGATGGTAAAGTTGTATATTTAATGTGTATTTGTCTGTGTGTTGATTTAAAAATGTAACCCTTTCATTTCTGTAAACTTTAAATCCAAACTGGCAGAGGGTTACTGTGAATGCATGTGCCAACTGGGCACCGTTTTCCTAATTGATTCTTAGTTATGTAGCGCTTAAGAGTGATGTCTTATAACAGGAGTCACCTGCAAAGCAATGTCCACACACAAATGGAACAGATAGGTAACGATGACATTTAAACAGAAGTGGTGGACGTAAAGCAAGCAATAATAACATTTTGTTATCATCATGAATTACATGTTCTTATCATCATCCTCAGAATATAGGGAAAATGTTCCCTATATTGTGAACGGCTTTGGGATATCTTGAACGGTGTTGATGTGGTGATTTATGAAAGTAACAATAAAAAAGATGAAGAGTTATTTTCATATATCTTTAAATTGCATTATTCTTACTCATCAAAACTTTTTACATATAAAGAACAAGAAATTCTTAGGAAATACGTGTAGTTTCAAAATGTTATCATGCTCAGAGGCCCCAAAAACATTAAAAGTGTCAAATAAATTCGTCAGATTAAAGCTCTAATACCAGGGATGAACACTAGAGGTCCTCATAAGATAAGGAATCGTTTGACCTCTAATGCTATTTAGCTCATTGTCAGTGTATAAGAATGACAATAATCCATAGAATCAGTTGATATGTACTGTACTGTCAGTGTAATTTTACATAATTATTTTGTATAGGTGCTTAAAGAGCATTAAAATATTTTTTTTTATCTTTTAAGGAAAAATTATGTGATTTAAATACATATATACACTCTCACTGATAGAACAAAGTATCTTATAAGTATGACACTATACTGCTCAGTTCACTTAATTAGAATGAGAAACAAATACAAAAAGGCCAAAAAGTCAACTAAGTTAATATGTATTTATTTTCAATATATTTGTTTATAATTATTTCACAGATGCTTATAGACTATTAAAATAATATTTAAAAATGCTTGTAGACCATAAAACATGGTAACTATTTAAAATAGGGTCCAATACCTACAAAAAAGCCTCTTGGAGCAAAATTTGACACCCAACAGGAAGTCGGTTATTTTTAATTTTCTCAGCAAATTTTGTCATTTTTGCCATTTTCAGGCCTCGTACTTGAACGAACTCCTCCTAGAGATTTATCCGGATTAACGCCAAATTTGCTGAGTGTAATCTAAAGCACTTTGTGACGTTAAATTGCAAAGATCTAGAGTTTTCATTGGAGGGCGTGTCCATAGCGGTCTCGCAAATTTCGATGTTTCGCCATGAAAAAGGAAGTTTCTATAACTCAGGCATACAATGTCCGATCTGTCCCAAACTTCACATGTGTGATAACACTCCTGACCTGAAGACATCTACATTCCCATACTCAGTTATAGTCATAGCGCCACCTGCTGGCAACAGGAAGTGTCATGCTGTACTCTACAACAAACTCCTCCAAGAGATTTATACAGATCAACACTAAAATCGGTCAGTCTAATAAAAAGGCTTTAGTGATGTTAAATTGCGAAGATCTTGAGTTTTCGTTGAAGGGCATGTCCATGGTGGCCTGACAAAGTTTGATGTTTGGTCATGGACATAGAAGTTGTTATAACTCAGCCATAAAATGTCCAATCTGCCTCAAACTTCACATGTTTGATAAGAGTCCTGGCCTGAAGACATCTTAAGGCCAATATTCAGATATTATCATAGCGCCACCTATTGACAGCAGGATATATCATATCTTGCACTAACTTAAACATACCAAGGTCAATCTGCACCAGACTTCATATGTTTGATGAAAGTGCTGGCCTGAACACATCTACATGTCAATAATCAGTTACAGGCATAGCGCCACCAGCTGGCAGCAGGAGGTTTGGCACATTTAAGTGACTTTGATCTATTTTTCCTACATTTACTGTTTTAAAAGCATAATGCCCACCGTTTGCTGTTTTCCTAAAGCCACCGGTCGGCGGTGAGCCCGGGTGCGAGGGCCCGTTCATCGCTGCTTGCAGCTTTAATTAGGGCCCGAGCACCGATGGTGTGAGGACCCTATTGAATCTGCTCCGTTTATTATTATTAGGGCCCGAGCACCGATGGTGTGAGGACCCTATTGAATCTGCTCCGTTTATTATTATTATTATTATTATTATTAGGGCCCGAGCACCGATGGTGTGAGGACCCTATTGGATCTGCTTCGTTTATTATTATTATTATTATTATTATTATTATTATTATTATTCTCCAAAATGAATCGCATTTTTGAGGGCTTAGACATACCCGAAAACTCATGAAACTTCGCACACACATCAGACCTGGCGAAAATTTACGTCTGATATGGGTTTCAGAAGTGGGTGTGGCAAAATGGCTCGACAGCGCCACCTTTACACGTTCCGCGGTGTGCGCTTTCAGCTGTGATTCACGTACATGCACGGAAATCGGTACACACATGTAACACACCAATACCTACAAAAAAGCCTCTTGGAGCAAAATCCGGAACCCAACAGGAAGTCGGTTAATATTAATATTCTCAACAAAATTTGTGTCATTTTTGCCTTTTTCAGGTGTCGTACTTGAACGAACTCCTCCTACAGATTTATTCGGATCAACACCAAATTTGCAGAGTCTAGTCTAAAGCCCTTTGTGACGTTAAATTGTGAAGATCTAGAGTTTTCATCGGAGGGCGTGTCCGTGGCGGCCTCGCAAATTTCGATGTTTCGCCATGAAAAAGGAAGTTGCTATAACTCAGGCATACAATGTACTATCTGTCCCAAACTTCACATGTGTGATAACACTCCTGACCTGAAGACATCTACATGCCCATATTCAGTTATAGTCATAGCGCCACCTGCAGGCAACAGGAAGTGTCATGCTGTACTCTACAACCAACTCCTCCTAGAGATTTATTCAGATCAACACCAAAATCGGTCAGTCTAATATAAAGGCCGTAGCGATGTTAAATTGTGAAGATCTTGAGTTTTCGGTAAAGGGCGTGTCCGTGGCGGCCTGACAAATTTCGAGGTCTCGCCATGGATATAAAACTTGTTATAACTCAGCCATAAAATGTCCGATTTGCCTCAAACTTCACATATTAGATAAGAGTCCTGGCCTGAACACATTTGAAGGCCAATATTCTATTATAATCACAGCGCCACCTGTTGGCAACAGGAAATGACTTGTATCAAACTCCTCCTAGAGATTTAATGATATCAACATTATATTTGGTCAGTCTGATCTAGAGGCCTTAGAGATGTTAAATTGCGAAGATCTTGAGTTTTCGTTAAAGGGCGTGTCTGTGGCGGCGTGACAAAGTTTGATGTTTCGCCATGGACATAGAAGTTGTTATAACTCAGCCATAAAATGTCCGATCTGCCTCAAACTTCACAGGTTTGGTAAGAGTCCTGGCCTGAAGACACCTAAAGGCCAATATTCAGATATTATCATAGCGCCACCTGTTGGCAGCAAGATATATCATGTCTTTCACTAACTCCAACATACCAAGGTCAATCTGCACCAAACTTCATATGTTTGATGAAAGTGGTGGCCTGAACACATCTACATGCCAATAATCAGTTATAGGCATAGCGCCACCAGCTGGCAGCAGGAAATTTGGCACATTTAAGTGACTTTGACATATTTCTCCTATTTTTACTGTATTAAAAGCATACTACCCACCATTTGCTGTGTTCCTAAAGCCACCGGTCGGCGGTGAGCCCGTGTGCGAGGGCCCGTTCATCGCTGCTTGCAGCTTTAATTATTATTATTATTATTATTATTATTCTTCTTATCCGGAATGAATCGCATTTTTGAGGGCCTAAACATACCCGAAAACTAACGAAACTTTGCACACACATCAGACCTGGCGAAAATGGACGTCTGATATGGGTTGCAGAAGTGGGTGTGGCAAAATGGCTCAATAGCGCCACCTTTACACGTTCCGCGGTGTGCGCATTCTGCTGTGATTATCGTACATGCACAAAAATCGGTACACACATGTAACACACCAATACCTACAAAAAAGCCTCTTGAGATAAAATCCGAAACCCAACAGGAAGTCGGTTATTATTAATTTTCTCAGCAAAATTTGTGTCATTTTTGCCATTTTCAGGTGTCATACTTGAACGAACTCCTCCTAGAGATTTATTCCGATCAACACCAAATTTGGTGAGTCTAATCTAAAGCCCTTTGTGACGTTAAATTGTGAAGATCTAGAGTTTTCATCGGAGGGCGTGTCCGTGGCGGCCTCGCAAATTTCGATGTTTCGCCATGAAAAAGGAAGTTGCTATAACTTAGGCATAAAATGTCCGATCTGTCCCAAACTTCACATGTGTGATAACACTCCTGACCTGAAGACATCTACATGCCCATATTCAGTTATAGTCATAGCGCCACCTGCAGGCAACAGGATGTGTCATGCTGTACTCTACAACCAACTCCTCCAAGAGATTTATACAGATCAACACCAAAATCGGTCAGTCTAATATAAAGGCCTTAGCGATGTTAAATTGCGAAGATCTTGAGTTTTCGTTGAAGGGCGTGTCCGTGGCGGCCTGACAAATTTCGAGGTCTCGCCATGGATATAAAACTTGTTATAACTCAGCCATAAAATGTCCGATTTGCCTCAAACTTCACATATTCGATAAGAGTCCTGGCCTGAACACATCTCAAGGCCAACATTCTATTATAATCACAGCGCCACCTGTTGGCAACAGGAAATGACTTGTATCAAACTCGTCTTAGAGATTTAATGATATTAACATTATATTTGGTCATTCTGATCTAGAGGCCTTAAACATGTTAAATTGCGAAGATCTTGAGTTTTCGTTAAAGGGCGTGTCTGTGGCGGCCTGACAAAGTTTGATGTTTCGCCATGGACATAGAAGTTGTTATAACTCAGCCATAAAATGTCCGATCTGCCTCAAACTTCACAGGTTTGGTAAGAGTCCTGGCCTGAAGACACCTAAAGGCCAATATTCAGATATTATCATAGCGCCACCTGTTGGCAGCAGGATATATCATATCTTTCACTAACTCAAACATACCAAGGTCAATCTGCACCAAACTTCATATGTTTGATGAAAGTGGTGGCCTGAACACATCTACATGCCAATAATCAGTTATATGCATAGCGCCACCAGCTGGCAGCAGGAAATTTGGCACATTTAAGTGACTTTGACATATTTCTCCTATTTTTACTGTATTAAAAGCATACTACCCACCATTTGCTGTTTTTACTAAAGCCACCGGTCGGCGGTGAGCCCGGGTGCGAGGGCCCGTTCATCGCTGCTTGCAGCTTTAATTATTATTATTATTATTCTTCTCCAAAATGAATCGCATTTTTGAGGGCTTAGACATACCCGAAAACTCATGAAACTTCGCACACACATCAGACCTGGCGAAAATTTACGTCTGATATGGGTTTCAGAAGTGGGTGTGGCAAAATGGCTCGACAGCGCCACCTTTACACGTTCCGCGGTGTGCGCTTTCAGTTGTGATTCACGTACATGCACGTAAATCGGTACACACATGTAACACACCAATACCTACAAAAAAGCCTCTTGGAGCAAAATCCGGAACCCAACAGGAAGTCGGTTAATATTAATATTCTCAACAAAATTTGTGTCATTTTTGCCATTTTCAGGCGTCGTACTTGAACGAACTCCTCCTAGAGGTTTATTCGGATCAACACCAAATTTTCAGAGTCTAGTCTAAAGCCCTTTGTGACGTTAAATTGTGAAGATCTAGAGTTTTCATCGGAGGGCGTGTCCGTGGCGGCCTCGCAAATTTCGATGTTTCGCCATGAAAAAGGAAGTTGCTATAACTTAGGCATAAAATGTCCAATCTGTCCCAAACTTCACATGTGTGATAACACTCCTGACCTGAAGACATCTACATGCCCATATTCAGTTATAGTCATAGCGCCACCTGCAGGCAACAGGAAGTGTCATGCTGTACTCTACAACCAACTCCTCCTAGAGTTTTATACTGATCAACACCAAAATTGGTCAGTCTAAAATAAAGGCCTTAGCGATGTTAAATTGTGAAGATCTTGAGTTTTCGTTGAAGGGCGTGTCCGTGGCCGCCTGACAAATTTCGAGATCTCGCCATGGATATAAAACTTGTTATAACTCAGCCATAAAATGTCCGATTTGCCTCAAACGTCACATATTCGATAAGAGTCCTGGCCTGAACACATCTGAAGGCCAATATTCTATCATAATCACAGCGCCACCTGTTGGCAACAGGAAATGACTTGTATCAAACTCCTCCCAGAGATTTAATGATATCAACATTATATTTGGCCATTCTGATCTAGAGGCCTTAGAGATGTTAAATTGCGAAGATCTTGAGTTTTCGTTGAAGGGTGTGTCCGTGGCGGCGTGACAAAGTTTGATGTTTCGCCATGGACATAGAAGTTGTTATAACTCAGCCATAAAATGTCCAATCTGCCTCAAACTTCACAGGTTTGGTAAGAGTCCTGGCCTGAAGACACCTAAAGGCCAATATTCAGATATTATCATAGCGCCACCTGTTGGCAGCAGGATATATCATATCTTTTACTAACTCAAACATACCAAGGTCAATCTGCACCAAACTTCATATGTTTGATGAAAGTGCTGGCCTGAACACATCTACATGCCAATAATCAGTTATATGCATAGCGCCACCAGCTGGCAGCAGAAAATTTGGCACATTTAAGTGACTTTGACATATTTCTCCTATTTTTACTGTATTAAAAGCATATTACCCACCATTTGCTGTGTTCCTAAAGCCACCGGTCGGCGGTGAGCCCGTGTGCGAGGGCCCGTTCATCGCTGCTTGCAGCTTTAATTATTATTATTATTCTTCTTCTTCTCCAAAGTGAATCGCATTTTAGAGGACCTAAACATTCCCGAAAACTCACAAAACTTTGCACACACATCAAACCTGGCGAAAATTTACGTCTGATTTGGGTTTCAGAAGTGGGTGTGGCAAAATGGCTCGACAGCGCCACCTTTAGACGTTCAGCGGTGTGCGCTTTCAGCTGTGATTCACGTACATGCACCGAAATCGGTACACACATGTAACTCACCAATACCTACAAAAAAGCCTCTTGGAACAAAATCCGGAACCCAACAGGAAGTCGGTTAATATTAATATTCTCAGCAAAATTTGTGTCATTTTTGCCTTTTTCAGGTGTCGTACTTGAACGAACTCCTCCTACAGATTTATTCGGATCAACGCCAAATTTGCAGAGTCTAGTCTAAAGCCCTTTGTGACGTTAAATTGTGAAGATCTAGAGTTTTCATCGGAGGGCGTGTCCGTGGCGGCCTCGCAAATTTCGATGTTTCGCCATGAAAAAGGAAGTTGCTATAACTCAGGCATACAATGTCCTATCTGTCCCAAACTTCACATGTGTGATAACACTCCTGACCTGAAGACATCTAGATGCCCATATTCAGTTATAGTCATAGCGCCACCTGCAGGCACCAGGAAGTGTCATGCTGTACTCTGCAACAAATTCCTCCTGGAGATTTAATCAGATCAACACCAAAATCGGTCAGTCTAATAAAAAGGCTTTAGCGATGTTAAATTGCGAAGATCTTGAGTTTTCGTTGAAGGGCGTGTCCGTGGCGGCCTGGCAAATTTCGTGGTCTCGCCATGGATATAAATCTTGTTATAACTCAGCCATAAAATGTCCGATTTGCCTCAAACTTCACATGTTCGATAAGAGTCCTGGCCTGAACCAATCTGAAGGCCTATATTCTATTATAATCACAGCGCCACCTGTTGGCAACAGGAAATGACTTGTACCAAACTCCTCCTAGAGATTTAATGATATCAACATTATATTTGGTCAGTCTGATCTCGAGGCCTTAGAGATGTTAAATTGTGAAGATCTTGAGTTTTCGTTAAAGGGCGTGTCCGTGGCGGCCTGACAAAGTTTGATGTTTCGCCATGGACATAAAAGTTGTTATAACTCAGCCATAAAATGTCCGATCTGCCTCAAACTTCACATGTTTGGTAAGAGTCCTGGCCTGAAGACATCTAAAGGCCAATATAAAGATATTATTATAGTGCCACCTATTGGCAGCAGGATATATCATATATTGCACTAACTCACACATACCAAGGTCAATCTGCACCAAACTTCATATGTTTGATGAAAGTGCTGGCCTGAACACATCTACATGCCAATAATCAGTTATAGGCATAGCGCCACCAGCTGGCAGCAGGAAGTTTGGCATATTTAAGTGACTTTGATCTATTTTTCCTACATTTACTGTATTAAAAGCATACTGCCCACCGTTTGCTGTGTTCCTAAAGCCACCGGTCGGCGGTGAGCCCGTGTGCGAGGGCCCGTTCATCGCTGCTTGCAGCTTTAATTAGGGCCCGAGCCCAAAAGGGCGAAGGCCCTATTGTTCTTCTAAGGGTTATTATTTTTTTTTTTTTTTTTTTTTTTTTTTTTTTTCTTTTTTTCAACCTTCCGGGCACTTTTGGGGGCCTTAACATACTCAAAAACTCTTGAAAATTTGCACACACGTCGGAATCTGCGGCCATCAGGACGCCAAAGAGGCTGGGACCCGGGCGTGGTTCAGGGCCTCTACAGCGCCCCCTGGAACACAGTTTGAAAACTTGATGTACTGCGCACACATACTTGCATGTATTGATATGAAACTCGGTACACATATAGATCTCACTGAGCCAAACAACTTTTGTACTCTATGTCATGGGCTCCACGCAACAGGAAGTGAGATATTTAGGGCTGTTTAAAAAGCGCATGCTCTGGAATTTAACGTACTCCTCCCAGGAATTCCATGGGATTGTCACCAAACTCGGTCAGCATGATCTCAAGACATTGGGGATGCTAAATTGCGAGGAGATTTTTGATATCTCGAACGGTTTGGCCGTGGCAAGGCGACAAAGTTATGGCGAGAAATGAGAAACAGGAAGTGTCTAATAACTGTTGACCACATTGCCTGATTCTGATGAAACTTCACCAGTTTGTTCGTTGTATGATGCCGATTCCATAAATGTGACTATTATGAGTCAAAGTTATAGCGCCACCAACTGGCAGCAGGAAGTGTGTCATTTTCAAAATGCTTTGATATCAGCCTCTTAATTTTACTCGATTTTCTTTAAACTTCATCAAAATCATGTCAAAACACGGCCGATAAGAATATGTAAAGGGGTCGATGATAAATCGAATGCTGTTGCCATGGCAACATGTCAAACTTTAAAATTAGATTCCTGTCTTTTCGAGGCAGTTAACATGCTTAGAATTTCATGAAACTCAACACACACATCAATATTTATGATAGTTAGACACTGGCAAAAGGTCATAAATGGGCGTGGAGCAGGCACTCTATAGCGCCATCTTTTGACAAAAGTTGGGGGGTTAGTTTTTCCTACAGTCACTAAACTCTGTACATATATTAATCTCATCAATTTGGACAACTTTCTAAATCAAACTCATTAGCTGAGACCAACAGGAAGCCGGCTATTTTGATTTGAATGTGGATTTTTGGAAAAATCAGGCTGTAAACAAATGCACACTACTTCTAAGAACAACCAGCTGTTCACACCAAACTTTTTTAACATGAAGAGAATATTCTGAAGATGTTAAATTGCGACCGGATTTTGGATATCTTGAACGGTGTGGACGTGGTGATTTTTTAAAGATATAGTAAAAAATATTTTTATATCTTTAAAGTGCAGCATCCAAACTCTTTAAAACTTTTTTCACACAGAGATCTAATCATTCTGAGCAAGTGCTGGAAATAAAAAATGTATACAAGCTTCTATGAATTAAAGAAAATTTAAAAAAGAACTCAGAAACCTGCTGTCACTCTGGTGAATGTCTCTACAGTATGTGTGTGCGTTCAGTCAGGCACAGAGAAGCTCATTATTGCAGGGGGGAGGGGTGAGAGGCAGAGAGGGTGACAGAGTAGAGAGCCATCCTACAGACCATCTTTGAACAAAATGCACATACTGTATGTAGTGTAATTACATAAATATGTCTGATCTTTGAGAGTCTGATATTTTGAGAAAATATAAAGGGTCACTAAGTCTTTCATTGTTCATTTTTTGCAGTTGTTGTTTTTTATTTATTTTTTACTTAACTGTACCATGAACTTGTCCTATTCAGTCACATAGCAAAAGATTTTAAAAAATACAACTTTTTAGCATGATCAATTTATCTTCATTGATAGACAATATTTACATAGTGTTATTTATTGAATATAAAATCATAATAATAAAAAATTAAGACAAACTTTGACAACAAAACAAACGTTACTGTTATCTCTTCAAAACATCTGAAAACCATCATTTTAAGATCAGTTATATATATATATGTATCACCCCGTTAAAATACTCAACTTGATTTTTAAAGATATTTTGAAAGAATGAAGCGTTTATAGAGCACTTTATTGTGTATTGCTGTACACCCACATGAACTGTGTTCATGTTCATGTTAATTCACAGTACATAAACTTTATATGAATACTTTTTTTTAGCTTAATATTAATTAACATTAATAAATGCTATTTATTTATTGGTCATGTTAACTGATATAGTTAATTTTAACAAATGAAACTGGATGGCAACATTTTATATTTTGTGTGTATGTGTCTGTGTGTTGATTTTAAAGTGTAACCCTTTCAATTCTGTAAACTTAAAATCCAAACTAGCAGATGGTTACTGTGAATGCATGTGCCAACTGGGCACCGTCTTCCTTATTGATTCTTAGTTATGACAACAATTGATTTTATACAAAAATATATTATACAAAAATTGTACAGATAGGTAACAATGACATTTAAGCAGAAGTGGTGGATATAAAGGAAGCAATAATAACATTTTGCTATCATCATGAATTACATGTTCTTATTTGTAGCATACTGGTTCACAGTTGGCATCTATCTGAAGTCCTTGCATTGATTGCATTTAATTAAATCAACATTATATTTGGTCAGTCTGATCTTGAGGCCTTAGAGAAGTTAAATTGTGAAGATCTTGAGTTTTCATTAAAGGGCATGTCCGTGGTGGCCTGACAAAGTTTGATGTTTCTGCATAGACATAGAAGTGGTTATAACTTAGCCTGAAAATGTCTGATCTGCCACAAAATTCACAGGTTTGGTAAGAGTCCTGGCCTGAAGACACCTAAAGACCAATATTCAGATATTATCATAGCGCCACTTGTTGGCAGCAGGATATCTCATATATTTCACTAACTCAAACACACCAAGGTCAATCTGCACCAAACTTCATATGTTTGATAATAGTGCTGGCCTGAACACATCTACATGTCAATAATCAGTTATAGGCATAGCGCCACCAGCTGGCAGCAGCAATTTTGGCACATTTAAATGACTTATGACATATTTTTTCTATATTTACTGTATTAAAAGCATACTGCCCACCGATTGCTGTTTTCCTGAAGCCACCGGTCGGCGGTGAGCCCGGGTGCGAGGGCCCGTTCATCGCTGCTCGCAGCTTTAATTTTTTTTTTTTTTTTTATTTTTTTAAACCTTCTGGGCACTTTTGGGGGCCTTAACATACTCAAAAACTCTTGAAAATTTGCACACACGTCGGAATCTGCGGCCATCAGGACGCCACAGAGGCTGGGACCCGGGCGTGGTTCAGGGCCTCTACAGCGCCCCCTAGAACACAGTTTGAAAACTTGATGTACTGCGCACACATACTTGCACGTATTGATATGAAACTCGGTACACATATAGATCTCACTGAGCCAAACAACTTTTGTACTCTATGTCATGGGCTGAACGCAACAGGAAGTGAGATATTTAGGGCTGTTTAAAAAGCGCATGCTCTGGAATTTAACGTACTCCTCCCAGGGTTTCCATAGGATTGTCACCAAACTCGGCCAGCATGATCTCAAGACATTGGGGACGCTAAATTGCGAGGAGATTTTTGATATCTCGAACGGTTTGGCCGTGGCAAGGCGACAAAGTTATGGCGAGAAATGAGAAACAGGAAGTGTCTAATTACTGTTGCACACATTGCTTGATTCTTATGAAACTTCACCAGTTTGTTCGTTGTATGATGCCGATTCCATAAATGTGACTATTATGAGTCAAAGTTATAGCGCCACCAACTGGCAGCAGGAAGCGTGTCATTTTCAAAATCCTTTGAAATCAGCCTCTTAATTTTACTTGATTTTCTTCAAACTTCATCAAAATAATGTCAAAACACGGCCGATGAGAATATGTAAAGGGGTCGATGATAAATCAAATGCTGTTGCCATGGCAACGTGTCAAACTTTAAAATTTGATTCCTGTCTTTTCGAGGCAGATAACATGCTTAGAATTTCATGAAACTCAACACACACGTCAATATTAATGATAGTTAGACACTGGCAAAAGGTCATAAATGGGCGTGGAGCAGGCACTCTATAGCGCCATCTTTTGACAAAAGTTGGGGGGTTAGTTTTTCCTACAGTCACCAAACTCTGTACATATATTGTTCTCATCAATCTGGACAACTTTCTAAATCAAACTCATTAGCTAAGACCAACAGGAAGCCGGCTATTTTGATTTGAATGTGGATTTTTGGAAAAATCAGGCTGTAAACAAATTCACACTCCTTCTAAGAAAAATAAGGTATTCACACCAAACTTTTTTAACATGAAGAGAAGATTCTGAAGATGTTAAATTGCGAGCGAATTTGGGATATCTTGAACGGTGTTGACGTGGTGATTTTTTAAAGATGTAGTAAAAAACATAACCCTAATTTTTTTTATATCTTTAAAGTGCAGCATCCAAACTCTTTACAACTTTTTTCACACAGAGATCTTATCATTCTGAGCAAGTGGTGTAAATATCAATTTTATACAAGCTTCTATGAATTAAAGAAAATTAAAAAAAGAAATTAGAAACCTGCTGTCACTCTGCCTGTGCCTGTCTGTGTTCAGTCACCATTGAGTCACTGAAGAGTGACTGAAGGGGGGAGGGGTGTAAGGGAGAGAGACCAGTGGAACATGCTGTTTTGCTTAAGACCATCTTTGAGGAAGATGCACATTGCTGTAGCGTAATCGACATAAATATGTCTGATATTTTGAGAAAATATAAAGGGTCATTAAATCTTTCATTGTTTGTATTTTGCAGTTGTTGTTTTTTATTTATTTTTACTGAACTGTACCATGAACTTGTCCTATTCAGTCACATAGCAAAAGATTAAGAAAAATACAACTTTTAAGCATGAGTGAATAATCTTCATTGTAGACAATATTTTCATAGTGTTATTTATTGAATATAAAATTATAATAATTAAAAATTTCAAGACAAACTTTGACAACAAAACAAACTTTGCTGTTATCTGTTCAAAACATCCGAAAACCATCATTTTAAGATCAGTTATATATATATCGCCCCATTAAAACACTCAACTTGATTTTTAAAGATATTTTGAAAGAATTAAGCGTTTATAGAGCACTTTGTGTATTGCTGTACACCCACATGAACTGTGTTCATGTTCATGTTAATTCACAGTACATAAACTAATTTACCTTTAAACAATATATGAATACTTTTTTTTAGCTTAATATTAATTAACATTAATAAATGCTATTTAATTATTGTTCATGTTAACTAATATAGTTAATGTTAACAAATGAAACTGGATGGCAACATTTTATATATTGTGTGTATGTGTCTCTGTGTTGATTTTAAAGTGTAACCCTTTCAATTCAGTAAACTTAAAATCCAAACTAGCAGAGGGTTACTGTGAATGCATTTGCCAACTGTGCACCGTTTTCCTTATTGATTCTTAGTTATGTAGCGCTTAAGAGTGATGTCTTATAACAGGAGTCACCAGCAAAGCAATATCCACATACAAATTGTACAGATAGGTAACGATTTAAGCAGAAGTGGTGAATGTAATGCAAGCAATAATAACATTTTGTTATCATCATGAATTACATGTTCTTATCATCATCATCAGAATATAGGGAAAATGTTCACATTTGGTTCACAGTTGGCATTATCTGAAGTCCTTGCAGGGGATTAGGTTTATAGCAAACTCCTCCTAGACATTTAATGAAATCAACATTATATTTGGTCAGTCTGATCTAGAGGCCTTAGAGATGTTAAATTGTGAAGATCTTGAGTTTCAGTAAAGGGCGTGTCCGTGGCGGCCTGACAAAGTTTGATGTTTTGCCATGGACATAGGTGTAATAACTCAGCCATAAAATGTCTGATCTGCCTCAAACTTCAGAGGTTTGGTAAGAGTCCTGGCCTGAAGACACCTAAAGGCCAATATTCAGATATTATCATAGCGCCACCTGTTGACACCAGGATATATCTTATCTTTCACTAACTCAAACATACCAAGGTCAATCTGCACCAAACTTCATATGTTTGATAATAGTGCTGGCCTGAACACATCTACATGCCATTTATAGGCATAGCGCCACCAGCTGCCAATGGGAAGTTTGGCACATTTAAATGACTTATGACATATTTCTCATATATTTACTGTATTAAAAGCATACTGCCCACCGTTTGCTGTTTTCCTAAAGCCACCGGTCGGCGGTGAGCCCGGGTGCGAGGGCCCGTTCATCGCTGCTTGCAGCTTTAATTATTATTATTATTTTTTTTTTTTCAATGTTTTGGGGGATTTCGGGGGCCTTAACATACACGAAAACTCTTGAAACTTTGCACACACATTGGAACCTGCGGCCATCAGGGCTGGACAGACTTTGACATGGGGGGGTCACCTGGGGGGGGCATGGCACAGCGTTAAAAATTGCGACTTTTGAAGGGCTCTGGAGCGCACAACGGTTGACCTACAGTCACCAAAATTCATACACATATAGACCTCATCGGGCCGAACAAATTTCACACTCATAGTCCGTGCTTCGCCAAACAGGAAGTCGGCTATTCAGGGATGTCTAAAAAGTGCATGCAATGGAATTTGAAATACTCCTACTAGGCCTTTCCACCGATGGCCACCAAACTCGGTCAGCATGATCTCAAGACATTGGGGACGCAAAATTGCCAGGGGATTTTTGATATCTCGAACGGTTTGACCGTGACAGGGCGACAAATTTATGGCGAGAAATGAGAAACAGGAAGTGCCTAATAACTTTGACATACTTTGTCTGATTTTGACCAAACTTCAGCAGTTTGTTCATCGTCTGATGCCGATCACAGAGATGTGACTATTATGAGTCAAAGTTATAGCGCCACCAACTGGCAGCAGAAAGCGTGACGTTTTTGAAACGCTTTAAACTCAGCCTCTTAATTTTACTCAATTTGCTTCAAACTTCATCCCAATAATGTCAAAACACGACCGATAAGAATCTGTGAAGGGCGTTATCCATAACTTTTATCATGTTGCCATGGCAACGTGTCAAACTTTAACTTTAGTTTTTTGTGTTTTTGAGCCACTTAAAATGCTTAGAATTTCATGAAACTCAACACACACATCTGTATTAATGACAGTTAAACACTGATAAAAGCCCATAAATGGGCGTGGAGCAGGCGCTCCATAGCGCCACCTTTTGACAAAAGTTGGGGGGTTACTTTGTCCTACAGTCACCAAACTCGGTACATATATTGGACTCATCAAGCCGGACAACTTTCTAATTTACACCCATTAGCTACGACCAACAGGAAGTCAGCTATTTTTATTTAAATATGGATTTTTGGAAAAATCAAGCTGTGGAATTTGAAATACTCCTCCTAGACCTTTCCACCGATGGCCACCAAACTCGGTCAGCATGATCTCAAGATATTGGGAATGCAAAATTGCCAGGGGATTTTTGGTATCTCGAACGGTTTGGCCGTGGCAGGGCGACAAATTATGGCGAGAAATGAGAAACAGGAAATGTCTAATAATTTTGACACACTTTATCTGATTTTGACCAAACTTAAGCAGTTTGTTCGTCGTATGATACCGATCACAGAGATGTGACTATTATGAGTCAAAGTTATAGCGCCACCAACTGGCAGCAGGAAGTGTGTTGCTTGCAAAACGCTTTTAAATCAACCTCTTAATTTTACTCAATTTGCTTCAAACTTCATCAGAATAATATCAAAACACGGCCGATGAGAATCTGTGAAGGGGTCCTTGATACATCAAATGCTGTTGCCATGGCAACATGTCAAACTTTAACATTTGTTTCCTGTGTTTTTAAATATAGCTGTGAATAAATTCATATCACTCATAGCAGAATCAGACAGTTCACACCAAACTTTGTCAACATGATGCCAAGATACTGAAGATGTTAAATTGTGAACGGCTTTGGGACATCTTGAACGGTGTTGATGTGGTGATTTATGAAAGTAACAATAAAAAAGATGAAGAGTTATTTTCATATATCTTTAAATTGCATTATTCTAACTCATCAAAACTTTTTACATATAAAGAACAAGAAATTCTTAGGAAATACGTATAGTTTCAAAATGTTATCATGCTCAGAGGCCCCAAAAACATTAAAAGTGTCACATAAATTTGTCAGATTAAAGCTCTAATACCAGGGATGAACACTAGAGGTCCTCATAAGATAAGGAATCGTTTGACCTCTAATGCTATTTAGCTCATTCTCAGTGTATAAGAATGAAAATAATCCATAGAATCAGTTGATATAGACTGTACTGTCAGTGTACTTTTACATAATTATTTTGTATAGGTGCTTAAAGAGCATTAAAATCTTTTTTTAATTTTTTAAGGAAAAATTATATGATTTATATACATATATACAATCTCACTGATAGAATAAAAAATCTTATAAGTATGACACTATACTGCTCAGTTCACTTAATTAGAATGAGAAACAAATACATCAACTAAGTTAATATGTATTTATTTTTAATATATTTGTTTATAATTATTTCACAGATGCTTATAGATCATTAAAATAATATTTAAAAATGGATGTAGATCATAAAACATGGTAACTATTTAAAATAGGGTCTCTTTTGTTAACATTGGTTAATGAACTAACACACGAACGAACAACAAACAATATATTTGTACTCGATTTTCTTCAAACTTCATCAGAATGATGTAAAAACACGGGCGATGAGAGTCTGTAAAGGCGTCCCTGATGCATCAAATGCTGTTGCCTTGGCAAATAAATAAAAATACAAAATACATTCAAATATTTGTTTCCTGTGTTTTTGAGGCAGATAGCGTGCCTAGAATTTTATTTTCCATTTTCAATTTTCAATGATTTATTATATATTTAAAGTGCAGCATCCTAACTCTTTGAAACTTTTTTCATACAAATAACTATTCATTCTGATTAAACACAGTTCATTTCATAATTATACAAAACTCCACGAATGAAAGAAAATTAAAAAACAAATCTGATCTCACTCTGCTCTGCACTCTATGTGTGTGTTTGTGTGGTAAGTGGCTGAGTGTAAGGAGGTGGGATGGGTGGTAAGAGAAAGAGTCAGACAGGAGGAGAGACAGTTAGGGTTAGTCCAAAGGGTTATTGTGAATGCATGTGCCAACTGGGCACCGTTTTCCTGATGCTATCGGGATGGCGACTGCCAGACGGCGAGGGCCCGGTCAACGCTGCTTGCAGCTTTAATTTTTTTTTTTTTTTTTTTTTTTTTTTTCAACCGTTTGGGCACTTTTGGGGGCCTTAACATACTCAAAAACTCTTGAAAATTTGCACACACGTTGGAATCTGCCGTCGTCCGGACGCCACAGAGGCTGGGACCGGGGCGTGGTTCAGGGCCTCTACAGCGCCCCCTGGAACACAGTTTGAAAACTTGATGTACTGCGCACACATACTTACACGTATTGATATGAAACTCGGTACACATATAGAACTCATCGAGCTGAACAACTTTTGTACTCTATGTCATAGGCTCCACGCAACAGGAAGTGAGATATTTAGGGCTGTTTTAAAAGCGCATGCTCTGGAATTTAACGTACTCCTCCCAGGGTTTCCATAGGATTGTCACCAAACTCGGTCAGCATGATCTCAAGACATTGGGGACGCTAAATTGCGAGGGGATTTTTGATATCTCGAACGGTTTGGCCGTGGCAAGGTGACAAAGTTATGGCGAGAAATGAGAAACAGGAAGTGTCTAATAACTGTTGTACACATTGCCTGATTCTGATGAAACTTCACCAGTTTGTTCGTTGTATGATGCCGATTCCATAAATGTGACTATTATGAGTCATAGTTATAGCGCCACCAACTGGCAGCAGGAAACGTGTCATTTTCAAAATGCTTTGAAATCAGCCTCTTAATTTTACTTGATTTTCTTTAAACTTCATCAAAATCATGTCAAAACACGGCCGATAAGAATATGTAAAGGGGTCGATGATAAATCAAATGCTGTTGCCATGGCAACGTCTCAAACTTTAAAATTAGATTCCTGTCTTTTCGAGGCAGATAACATGCTTAGAATTTCATGAAACTCAACACACACATCAATATTAATGATAGTTAGACACTGGCAAAATGTCATAAATGGGCGTGGAGCAGGCACTCTATAGCGCCATCTTTTGACAAAAGTTGGGGGGTTAGTTTTTCCTACAGTCACCAAACTCTGTACATATATTGTTCTCATCAATCTGGACAACTTTCTAAATTAAACTCATTAGCTAAGACCAACAGGAAGCCGGCTATTTTGATTTGAATGTGGATTTTTTGAAAAATCAGGCTGTAAACAAATTCACACTCCTTCTAAGAAAAAAAAGCTTTTCACACCAAACTTTTTTAACATGAAGAGAAGATTCTGAAGATGTTAAATTGCGAGCGGATTTGGGATATCTTGAACGGTGTTGACGTGGTGATTTTTTAAAGATGTAGTAAAAAACATAACCCTAATTTTTTATATCTTTAAAGTGCAGCATCCAAACTCTTTAAAACTTTTTTCACACAAAGATCTAATCATCATGAGCAAGTGCTGGTAATATCATAACTAATCACGCTTCTATGAATTAAAGAGAATTAAAATAAGAACTCAGTAACCTGCTGTCACTGGGCTGACTGTCTGTGTTGACACTAAGAGTGACTGAAGGGGGGAGGGGTGAAAGGGAGAGAGACCAGTGGAACATGCTGTTTTGCTTCAGACCATCTTTGAGGAAGATGCTCATTGCACATTACACATTGCTGTAGTTTAATCTAGATAAATATGTCTGAACTTTGAGAGTCTGATCTTTAAGAAAATATAAAGGGTCACAAACTCTTTCATTCTTTGTATATTGCAGTTGTTTATTTATTTTTTACTGAACTATACCATGAACTTGTCCTATTCAGTCACATAGCAAAAGATTAAGAAAAATACAACTTTTTAGCATGAGCGATTTATCTTCATTGATAGACATTTATTTTCATAATTTAAATTTTAAATTGAATAAAAAAAACACTAACAATTTCAAGACAAACTTTGACAACAAAACAAACTTTGCTGTTATCTGTTCAAAACATCTGAAAATTGTACCATTTTAAGATGAGTTATATTTATATATCGCCCCATTACAATACCCAACTTGATTTTTAAAGATATCTTTAAAGAATGAAGGGTTTATTGAGCACTTTATTGTGTATTGCTGTACACCCACATGAACTGTGTTCATGTTCATGTTAATTCACAGTACATACACTATGTTAAAAGATACTAATTTACCTTTAAACAATATATGAGTACTTTTTTAGGTTAATATTAATTAACATTATTAAATGCTATTTAATTATTGTTCATGTTAACTAATATAGTTAATGTTAACAAATGAAACTGGATGGTAAAATTGTACATTTAGTGTGTATGTGTCTGTGTGTTGATTTTAAAATTTTACCCTTTCAATTCAAACTTTAAATCCAAACTGGCTGAGGGTTAATGTGAATGCATGTGCCAACTTTGACCGTTTTCCTAATTGATTCTTAGTTATGTAGCGCTTAAAAGTGATGTCTTATAACAGGTGTCACCTGCAAAGCAATATCCACACAAAAATTTAACAGATAGGTAACGATGACATTTAAGCAGAAGTGGTGGACGTAAAGCAAGCAATAATAACATTTTGTTATCATCATGAATTACTTGTTCTTATCGTCATCCTCAGAATATTGGGAAAATGTTCCCTATATTGTGAACGGCTTTGGGATATCTTGAACGGTGTTGATGTGGTGATTTATGAAAGTAACAATAAAAAAGATGAAGAGTTTTTTCATATATCTTTGAATTGCATTATTCTAACTCATCAAAACTTTTTACATATAAAGAACAAGAAATTCTTAGGAAATACGTGTAGTTTCAAAATGTTATCATGCTCAGAGGCCCCAAAAACATTAAAAGTGTTATATAAATTTGTCAGATTAAAGCTCTAATACCAGGGATGAACACTAGAGGTCCTCATAACATAAGGAATCGTTTGACCTCTAATGCTATTTAGCTCATTGTCAGTGTATAAGAATGACAATAATCCATAGAATCAGTTGATTTGTACTGTATTGTCAGTGTACTTATACATAATTATTTTGTATAGGTGCTTAAAGAGCATTAAAATCTTTTTTTTTATCTTTTAAGGAAAAGTTATATGATTTAAATACATATATACACTCTCACTGATAGAACAAAAAATCTTATAAGTATGACACTATACTGCTCAGTTCACTTAATTAGAATGAGAAACAAATACAAAAAGACCAAAAAAATCAACTAAGTAAATATGTATTTATTTTTTATATATTTGTTTATAATTATTTCACAGATGCTTATAGATTATTAAAATAATATTTAAAAATGCTTGTAGACCATAAAACATGGTAACTATTTAAAATAGGGTCTCTTTTGTTAACAATGGCTAATGAACGAACAAACAACGAACAATATATTTGTACTCGATTTTCTTCAAACTTCATCAGAATAATGTAAAAGCCCTGATGCATCAAATGCTGTTGCCATGGCAAATAAATAAAAATAAAAAATACATTAAAATATTTGTTTCCTGTGATATTTAAGGCAGATAGCGTGCTTAGAATTTCATTTTCCATTTTCAATTTTCAATGATTTTTATTCAATTTTCAATGATTTTATTTTCAATGATATTTAAAGTGCAGCATCCTAACTCGAAGCTTTTTTCATACAAATAACTATTCATTCTGATCAAACACAGTTCATTTCATAATTATACAAAACTCCACGAATGAAAGAAAAAAATATATATCTGATCTCACTCTGCTCTGCAGGAGGAGAGACAGTAAGGGTTAGTCCAAAGGGTTACTGTGTATGCATGTGCCAACTGGGCACCGTTTTCCTGATGCTATCGGGATGGAGACTGCACAGACGGCGAGGGCCCGGTCATCGCTGCTTGCAGCTTTAATTATTTTTATTTTTTTTCAACCGTTGGGGCACTTTTGGGGGCCTTAACATACTCAAAAACTCTTGAAAATTTGCACACACGTTGGAATCTGCCGTCGTCCGGACGCCACAGAGGCTGGGACCCGGGCGTGGTTCAGGGCCTCTACAGCGCCCCCTGGAACACAGTTTGAAAACTTGATGTACTGTGCACACATACTTGCACGTATTGATATGAAACTCGGTACACATATAGAACTCACCGAGCTGAACAACTTTTGTACTCTATGTCATGGGCTGAACGCAACAGGAAGTGAGATATTTAGGGCTGTTTAAAAAGCGCATGCTCTGGAATTTAACGTACTCCTCCCAGGATTTCTATACGATTGTCACCAAACTCGGTCAGCATGATCTCAAGACATTGGGGACGCTAAATTGCGAGGGGATTTTTGATATCTCGAACGGTTTGGCCGTGGCAAGGCGACAAAGTTTTGGCGAGAAATGAGAAACAGGAAGTGTCTAATAACTGTTGCACACATTGCCTGATTCTGATGAAACTTCACCAGTTTGTTCGTTGTATGATGCCGATTCCATAAATGTGACTATTATGAGTCAAAGTTATAGCGCCACCAACTGGCAGCAGGAAACGTGTCATTTTCAAAATGCTTTGAAATCAGCCTCTTAATTTTACTCGATTTTCTTTAAACTTCATCAAAATCATGTCAAAACACGGCCGATAAAGAATATGTAAAGGGGTCGATGATAAATCAAATGCTGTTGCCATGGCAACGTGTCAAACTTTAAAATTAGATTCCTGTCTTTTCAAGGCAGATAACATGCTTAGAATTTCATGAAACTCAACACACACATCAATATTAATGATAGTTAGACACTGGCAAAAGGTCATAAATGGGCGTGGAGCAGGCACTCTATAGCGCCATCTTTTGACAAAAGTTGGGGGGTTAGTTTTTCCTACAGTCACCAAACTCTGTACTTATATTGTTCTCATCAATCTTGACAACTTTCTAAATCAAACTCATTAGCTAAGACCAACAGAAAGCCAGCTATTTTGATTTGAATGTGGATTTTTTGAAAAATCAGGTAGTAAACAAATTCACACTACTCCTAAGAACAACCAGCTGTTCACACCAAACTTTTTTAACATGAAGAGAAGATTCTGAAGATGTTAAATTGCGAGCGGATTTTGGATATCTCGAACGGTGTTGACGTGGTGATTTTTTAAAGATGTAGTAAAAAACATTACCCTAATTTTTTATATCTTTAAAGTGCAGCATCCAAACTCTTTAAAACTTTTTTCACACAGAGATCTAATCATTCTGAGCAAGTGCTGGAAATATAAATTTTATACAAGCTTCAATGAATTAAAGAAAATTAAAAAGATAACTCAGAAACCTGCTGTCACTCTGGTGAATGTCTCTACAGTATGTGTGTGCGTTCAGTCAGGCACAGAGAAGCTCATTATTGCAGGGGGGAGGGGTGAGAGGCAGAGAGGGTGACAGAGTAGAGAGCCATTCTACAGACCATCTTTGAACAAAATGCACATACTGTATGTAGTGTAATTACATAAATATGTCTGATCTTTGAGAGTCTGATATTTTGAGAAAATATAAAGGGTCACTAAGTCTTTCATTGTTCGTATTTTGCAGTTGTTGTTTTTTATTTATTTTTTACTTAACTGTACCATGAACTTGTCCTATTCAGTCACATAGCAAAAGATTAAAAAAAATACAACTTTTTAGCATGATCAATTTATCTTCATTGATAGACAATATTTACATAGTGTTATTTATTGAATATAAAATAATAATAATAAAACATTAAGACAAACTTTGACAACAAAACAAACGTTACTGTTATCTCTTCAAAACATCTGAAAACCATCATTTTAAGATCAGTTATATATATATATATATATATATATATATCACCCCGTTAAAATACTCAACTTGATTTTTAAAGATATTTTGAAAGAAAGCGTTTATAGAGCACTTTATTGTGTATTGCTGTACACCCACATGAACTGTGTTCATGTTCATGTTAATTCACAGTACATAAACTTTATATGAATACTTTTTTTTTTAGCTTAATATTAATTAACATTAATAAATGCTATTTATTTATTGGTCATGTTAACTGATATAGTTAATTTTAACAAATGAAACTGGATGGCAACATTTTATATTTTGTGTGTATGTGTCTGTGTGTTGATTTTAAAGTGTAACCCTTTCAATTCTGTAAACTTAAAATCCAAACTAACAGAGGGTTACTGTGAATGCTTGTGCCAACTGGGCACCGTCTTCCTTATTGATTCTTAGTTATGACAAAAATTGATTTTATACAAAAATATATTATACAAAACTTGTTCAGATAGGTAACAATGACATTTAAGCAGAAGTGGTGGATGTAAAGGAAGCAATAATAACATTTTGCTATCATCATGAATTACATGTTCTTATCATCATCAGAAAATAGGGAATTTGTAGCATACTGGTTCACAGTTGGCATCTATCTGAAGTCCTTGCATTGATTGCATTTAATTAAATCAACATTATATTTGGTCAGTCTGATCTTGAGGCCTTAGAGATGTTAAATTGTGAAGATCTTGAGTTTTCATTAAAGGGCATGTCCGTGGTGGCCTGACAAAGTTTGATGTTTCTGCATAGACATAGAAGTGGTTATAACTTAGCCTGAAACTGTCTGATCTGCCACAAAATTCACAGGTTTGGTAAGAGTCCTGGCCTGAAGACACCTAAAGATCAATATTCAGATATTATAATAGCGCCACCTGTTGGCAGCAGGATATCTCATAGATTTCACTAACTCAAACATACCAAGGTCAATCTGCACCAAACTTCATATGTTTGATAATAGTGCTGGCCTGAACACATCTACATGCCAATAATCAGTTATAGGCATAGCGCCACCAGCTGGCAGCGGCAAGTTTGGCACATTTAAATGACTTATGACATATTTTTTCTATATTTACTGTATTAAAAGCATACTGCCCACCGTTTGCTGTTTTCCTGAAGCCACCGGTCGGCGGTGAGCCCGGGTGCGAGGGCCCGTTCATCGCTGCTCGCAGCTTTAATTAGGGCCCGAGCACCGATGGTGTGAGGACCCTATTGGATCTGCTTCGTTTATTATTATTATTATTATTATTATTATTATTAGGGCCCGAGCACCGATGGTGTGAGGACCCTATTGAATCTGCTCCGTTTATTATTATTATTATTATTATTATTATTATTATTCTTCTTATCCGGAATGAATCGCATTTTTGAGGCCCTAAACATACCCGAAAACTAACAAAACTTTGCACACACATCAGACCTGGCGAAAATGGACATCTGATATGGGTTGCAGAAGTGGGTGTGGCAAAATGGCTCAATAGCGCCACCTTTACACGTTCCGCGGTGTGCGCATTCAGCTGTGATTATCGTACATGCACAAAAATCGGTACACATATGTAACACACCAATACCTACAAAAAAGCCTCTTGAGATAAAATCCGAAACCCAACAGGAAGTCGGTTATTATTAATTTTCTCAGCAAAATTTGTGTCATTTTTGCCATTTTCAGGTGTCATACTTGAACGAACTCCTCCTAGAGATTTATTCCGATCAACACCAAATTTGGTGAGTCTAATCTAAAGCCCTTTGTGACGTTAAATTGTGAAGATCTAGAGTTTTCATCGGAGGGCGTGTCCGTGGCGGCCTCGCAAATTTCGATGTTTCGCCATGAAAAAGGAAGTTGCTATAACTTAGGCATAAAATGTCCGATCTGTCCCAAACTTCACATGTGTGATAACACTCCTGACCTGAAGACATCTACATGCCCATATTCAGTTATAGTCATAGCGCCACCTGCTGGCAACAGGAAGTGTCATGTTGTACTCTGCAACAAACTCCTCCTAGAAATTTATACAGATCAACACCAAAATCGGTCAGTCTAATATAAAGGCTTTAGTGATGTTAAATTGCGAAGATCTTGAGTTTACGTTGAAGGGCGTGTCCGTGGCGGCCTGACAAATTTCGAGTTCTCGCCATGGATATAAAACTTGTTATAACTCAGCCATAAAATGTCCAATTAGCCTCAAACTTCACATATTCGATAAGAGTCCTGGCCTGAACACATCTGAAGGCCAATATTCTATTATAATCACAGCGCCACCTGCTGGCAACAGGAAATGACTTGTATCAAACTCCTCTTAGAGATTTAATGATATTAACATTATATTTGGTCATTCTGATCTAGACGCCTTAAAGATGTTAAATTGTGAAGATCTTGAGTTTTCGTTAAAGGGCGTGTCTGTGGCGGCCTGACAAAGTTTGATGTTTCGCCATGGACATAGAAGTTGTTATAACTCAGCCATAAAATGTCCGATCTGCCTCAAACTTCACAGGTTTGGTAAGAGTCCTGGCCTGAAGACACCTAAAGGCCAATATTCAAATATTATCATAGCGCCACCTGTTGGCAGCAGGATATATCATATCTTTCACTAACTCAAACATACCAAGGTCAATCTGCACCAAACTTCATATGTTTGATGAAAGTGGTGGCCTGAACACATCTACATGCCAATAATCAGTTATATGCATAGCGCCACCAGCTGGCAGCAGGAAATTTGGCACATTTAAGTGACTTTGACATATTTCTCCTATTTTTACTGTATTAAAAGCATACTACCCACCATTTGCTGTTTTCCTAAAGCCACCGGTCGGCGGTGAGCCCGGGTGCGAGGGCCCGTTCATCGCTGCTTGCAGCTTTAATTATTATTATTATTATTCTTCTCCAAAATGAATCGCATTTTTGAGGGCTTAGACATACCCGAAAACTCATGAAACTTCGCACACACATCAGACCTGGCGAAAATTTACGTCTGATATGGGTTGCAGAAGTGGGTGTGGCAAAATGGCTCGACAGCGCCACCTTTACACGTTCCGCGGTGTGCGCATTCAGCTGTGATTCACGTACATGCACGAAAATCGGTACACACATGTAACACACCAATACCTACAAAAAAGCCTCTTGGAGCAAAATTTGACACCCAACAGGAAGTCGGTTATTTTTAATTTTCTCAGCAAATTTTGTGTCATTTTTGCCATTTTCAGGCCTCGTACTTGAACGAACTCCTCCTAGAGATTTATTCGGATCAACGCCAAATTTTCAGAGTCTAATCTAAAGCCCTTTGTGACGCTAAATTGTGAAGATCTAGAGTTTTCATCGGAGGGCGTGTCCGTGGCGGCCTCGCAAATTTCGATGTTTCGCCATGAAAAAGGAAGTTGCTATAACTTAGGCATAAAATGTCCAATCTGTCCCAAACTTCACATGTGTGATAACACTCCTGACCTGATGACATCTACATATCCATATTCAGTTATAGTCATAGCGCCACCTGCAGGCAACAGGAAGTGTCATGCTGTACTCTACAACCAACTCCTCCTAGAGATTTATACAGATCAACACCAAAATCGGTCAGTCTAATATAAAGGCCTTAGTGATGTTAAATTGTGAAGATCTTGAGTTTTCGTTGAAGGGCGTGTCCGTGGCGGCCTGACAAATTTCGAGGTCTCGCCATGGATATAAAACTTGTTATAACTCAGCCATAAAATGTCCGATTTGCCTCAAACTTCACATGTTCGATTAAAGTCCTGGCCTGAACACATCTGAAGGTCAATATTCTATTATAATCACAGCGCCACCTGTTGGCAACAGGAAATGACTTGTATAAAACTCCTCCTAGAGATTTAATGATATCAACATTATATTTGGTCAGTCTGATCTAGAGGTCTTAGAGATGTTAAATTGCGAAGATCTTGAGTTTTCGTTAAAGGGCGTGTCTGTGGCGGCGTGACAAAGTTTGATGTTTCGCCATGGACATAGAAGTTGTTATAACTCAGCCATAAAATGTCCGATCTGCCTCAAACTTCACAGGTTTGGTAAGAGTCCTGGCCTGAAGACACCTAAAGGCCAATATTCAGATATTATCATAGCGCCACCTGTTGGCATCAGGATATATCATATCTTTCACTAACTCAAACATACCAAGGTCAATCTGCACCAAACTTCATATGTTTGATGAAAGTGCCAGCCTGAACACATCTACATGCCAATAATCAGTTATAGGCATAGCGCCACCAGCTGGCAGCAGGGAATTTGGCACATTTAAGTGACTTTGACATATTTCTCATATTTTTACTGTATTAAAAGCATACTACTCTCCATTTGCTGTGTTCCTAAAGCCACCGGTCGGCGGTGAGCCCGTGTGCGAGGGCCCGTTCATCGCTGCTTGCAGCTTTAATTATTATTATTATTATTATTATTATTATTATTATTCTCCAAAATGAATCGCATTTTTGAGGGCTTAGACATACCCGAAAACTCATGAAACTTCGCACACACATCAGACCTGGCGAAAATTTACGTCTGATATGGGTTTCAGAAGTGGGTGTGGCAAAATGGCTCGACAGCGCCACCTTTACACGTTCCGCGGTGTGCGCTTTCAGCTGTGATTCACGTACATGCACGGAAATCGGTACACACATGTAACACACCAATACCTACAAAAAAGCCTCTTGGAGCAAAATCCGGAACCCAACAGGAAGTTGGTTAATATTAATATTCTCAACAAAATTTGTGTCATTTTTGCCTTTTTCAGGTGTCGTACTTGAACGAACTCCTCCTACAGATTTATTCGGATCAACACCAAATTTGCAGAGTCTAGTCTAAAGCCCTTTGTGACGTTAAATTGTGAAGATCTAGAGTTTTCATCGGAGGGCGTGTCCGTGGCGGCCTCGCAAACTTCGATGTTTCGCCATGAAAAAGGAAGTTGCTATAACTCAGGCATACAATGTTCTATCTGTCCCAAACTTCACATGTGTGATAACACTCCTGACCTGAAGACATCTACATGCCCATATTCAGTTATAGTCATAGCGCCACCTGCAGGCAACAGGAAGTGTCATGCTGTATTCTACAACCAACTCCTCCTAGAGATTTATTCAGATCAACACCAAAATCGGTCAGTCTAATATAAAGGCCGTAGCGATGTTAAATTGTGAAGATCTTGAGTTTTCGGTAAAGGGCGTGTCCGTGGCGGCCTGACAAATTTCGAGGTCTCGCCATGGATATAAAACTTGTTATAACTCAGCCATAAAATGTCCGATTTGCCTCAAACTTCACATATTAGATAAGAGTCCTGGCCTGAACACATCTGAAGGCCAATATTCTATTATAATCACAGCGCCACCTGTTGGCAACAGGAAATGACTTGTATCAAACTCCTCCTAGAGATTTAATGATATCAACATTATATTTGGTCAGTCTGATCTAGAGGCCTTAGAGATGTTAAATTGCGAAGATCTTGAGTTTTCGTTAAAGGGCGTGTCTGTGGCGGCGTGACAAAGTTTGATGTTTCGCCATGGACATAGAAGTTGTTATAACTCAGCCATAAAATGTCCGATCTGCCTCAAACTTCACAGGTTTGGTAAGAGTCCTGGCCTGAAGACACCTAAAGGCCAATATTCAGATATTATCATAGCGCCACCTGTTGGCAGCAAGATATATCATGTCTTTCACTAACTCAAACATACCAAGGTCAATCTGCACCAAACTTCATATGTTTGATGAAAGTGGTGGCCTGAACACATCTACATGCCAATAATCAGTTATAGGCATAGCGCCACCAGCTGGCAGCAGGAAATTTGGCACATTTAAGTGACTTTGACATATTTCTCCTATTTTTACTGTATTAAAAGCATACTACCCACCATTTGCTGTGTTCCTAAAGCCACCGGTCGGCGGTGAGCCCGTGTGCGAGGGCCCGTTCATCGCTGCTTGCAGCTTTAATTAGGGCCCGAGCCCAAAAGGGCGAAGGCCCTATTGTTCTTCTAAGGGTTATTATTTTATTTTATTTTTTTTTTTTTATTTTTTTCAACCTTCCGGGCACTTTTGGGGGCCTTAACATACTCAAAAACTCTTGAAAATTTGCACACCCGTCGGAATCTGCGGCCATCAGGACGCCAAAGAGGCTGGGACCCGGGCGTGGTTCAGGGCCTCTACAGCGCCCCCTGGAACACAGTTTGAAAACTTGATGTACTGCGCACACATACTTGCATGTATTGATATGAAACTCGGTACACATATAGATCTCACTGAGCCAAACAACTTTTGTACTCTATGTCACGGGCTCCACGCAACAGGAAGTGAGATATTTAGGGCTGTTTAAAAAGCGCATGCTCTGGAATTTAACGTACTCCTCCCAGGAATTCCATGGGATTGTCACCAAACTCGGTCAGCATGATCTCAAGACATTGGGGACGCTAAATTGCGAGGAGATTTTTGATATCTCGAACGGTTTGGCCGTGGCAAGGCGACAAAGTTATGGCGAGAAATGAGAAACAGGAAGTGTCTAATAACTGTTGACCACATTGCCTGATTCTGATGAAACTTCACCAGTTTGTTCGTTGTATGATGCCGATTCCATAAATGTGACTATTATGAGTCAAAGTTATAGCGCCACCAACTGGCAGCAGGAAGTGTGTCATTTTCAAAATGCTTTGATATCAACCTCTTAATTTTACTCGATTTTCTTTAAACTTCATCAAAATCATGTCAAAACACGGCCGATAAGAATATGTAAAGGGGTCGATGATAAATCAAATGCTGTTGCCATGGCAACATGTCAAACTTTAAAATTAGATTCCTGTCTTTTCGAGGCAGTTAACATGCTTAGAATTTCATGAAACTCAACACACACATCAATATTTATGATAGTTAGACACTGGCAAAAGGTCATAAATGGGCGTGGAGCAGGCACTCTATAGCGCCATCTTTTGACAAAAGTTGGGGGGTTAGTTTTTCCTACAGTCACTAAACTCTGTACATATATTAATCTCATCAATTTGGACAACTTTCTAAATCAAACTCATTAGCTGAGACCAACAGGAAGCCGGCTATTTTGATTTGAATGTGGATTTTTGGAAAAATCAGGCTGTAAACAAATGCACACTACTTCTAAGAACAACCAGCTGTTCACACCAAACTTTTTTAACATGAAGAGAATATTCTGAAGATGTTAAATTGCGAGCGGATTTTGGATATCTTGAACGGTGTGGACGTGGTGATTTTTTAAAGATATAGTAAAAAATATTTTTATATCTTTAAAGTGCAGCATCCAAACTCTTTAAAACTTTTTTCACAAATAGATCGAATCATTCTGAGCAAGTGCTGGAAATAAAAAATGTATACAAGCTTCTATGAATTAAAGAAAATTTAAAAAAAGAACTCAGAAACCTGCTGTCACTCTGGTGAATGTCTCTACTGTATGTATGTGCGTTCAGTCAGGCACAGAGAAGCTCATTATTGCAGGGGGGAGGGGTGAGAGGCAGAGAGGGTGACAGAGTAGAGAGCCATCCTACAGACCATCTTTGAAAAAAATGCACATACTGTATGTAGTGTAATTACATAAATATGTCTGATCTTTGAGAGTCTGATATTTTGAGAAAATATAAAGGGTCACTAAGTCTTTCATTGTTCATTTTTTGCAGTTGTTGTTTTTTATTTATTTTTTACTTAACTGTACCATGAACTTGTCCTATTCAGTCACATAGCAAAAGATTTTAAAAAATACAACTTTTTAGCATGATCAATTTATCTTCATTGATAGACAATATTTACATAGTGTTATTTATTGAATATAAAATCATAATAATAAAAAATTAAGACAAACTTTGACAACAAAACAAACGTTACTGTTATCTCTTCAAAACATCTGAAAACCATAATTTTAAGATCAGTTATATATATGTATCACCCCGTTAAAATACTCAACTTGATTTTTAAAGATATTTTGAAAGAATGAAGCGTTTATAGAGCACTTTATTGTGTATTGCTGTACACCCACATGAACTGTGTTCATGTTCATGTTAATTCACAGTACATAAACTTTATATGAATACTTTTTTTAGCTTAATATTAATTAACATTAATAAATGCTATTTATTTATTGGTCATGTTAACTGATATAGTTAATTTTAACAAATGAAACTGGATGGCAACATTTTATATTTTGTGTGTATGTGTCTGTGTGTTGATTTTAAAGTGTAACCCTTTCAATTCTGTAAACTTAAAATCCAAACTAGCAGATGGTTACTGTGAATGCATGTGCCAACTGGGCACCGTCTTCCTTATTGATTCTTAGTTATGACAACAATTGATTTTATACAAAAATATATTATACAAAAATTGTACAGATAGGTAACAATGACATTTAAGCAGAAGTGGTGGATATAAAGGAAGCAATAATAACATTTTGCTATCATCATGAATTACATGTTCTTATTTGTAGCATACTGGTTCACAGTTGGCATCTATCTGAAGTCCTTGCATTGATTGCATTTAATTAAATCAACATTATATTTGGTCAGTCTGATCTTGAGGCCTTAGAGATGTTAAATTGTGAAGATCTTGAGTTTTCATTAAAGGGCATGTCCGTGGTGGCCTGACAAAGTTTGATGTTTCTGCATAGACATAGAAGTGGTTATAACTTAGCCTGAAAATGTCTGATCTGCCACAAAATTCACAGGTTTGGTAAGAGTCCTGGCCTGAAGACACCTAAAGACCAATATTCAGATATTATCATAGCGCCACCTGTTGGCAGCAGGATATCTCATATATTTCACTAACTCAAACATACCAAGGTCAATCTGCACCAAACTTCATATGTTTGATAATAGTGCTGGCCTGAACACATCTACATGTCAATAATCAGTTATAGGCATAGCGCCACCAGCTGGCAGCAGCAATTTTGGCACATTTAAATGACTTATGACATATTTTTTCTATATTTACTGTATTAAAAGCATACTGCCCACCGATTGCTGTTTTCCTGAAGCCACCGGTCGGCGGTGAGCCCGGGTGCGAGGGCCCGTTCATCGCTGCTCGCAGCTTTAATTAGGGCCCGAGCCCAAAAGGGCGAAGGCCCTATTGTTCTTCTAAGGATTCTTATTTTTTTTTTTTTTTTTTTTATTTTTTGTTAACCTTCCGGGCACTTAAGGGGGTCTTAACATACTCAAAAACTCTTGAAAATTTGCACACATGTCGGAATCTGCGGCCATCAGGACGCCACAGAGGCTGGTACCGGGGCGTGGCAAGGGGACTCTACAGCGCCCCCTGGAATTTTGAGGGCCATATAGCACACATACTTGAACGTACACATATGAAACTCGGTACACATATAGAACTCATTGAGCTGAACAACTTTTGTACTCTATGTCATTTTCTCAATGCAACAGGAAGTGAGATATTTAGGGCTGTATAAAAAGCGCATGCTCTGGAATTTAACGTACTCCTCCCAGGAATTCCATTGGATTGTCACCAAACTCGGTCAGCATGATCTCAAGACATTGGGGACGCTAAATTGCGAGGGGATTTTTGATATCTCGAACGGTTTGGCCATGGCAAGGCGACAAAGTTATGGCGAGAAATGAGAAACAGGAAGTGTCTAATAACTGTTGCACACATTGACTGATTCTGATGAAACTTCACCAGATTGTTCGTTGTATGATGCCGATTCCATAAAGGTGACTATTATGAGTCAAAGTTATAGCGCCACCAACTGGCAGCAGGAAGCGTGTCATTTTCAAAATGCTTTGAAATCAGCCTCTTAATTTTACTCAATTTTCTTTAAACTTCATTAAAATCATGTCAAAACACGGCCGATAAGAATGTGTAAAGGGGTCGATGATAAATCAAATGCTGTTGCCATGGCAACGTCTCAAACTTTAAAATTAGATTCCTGTCTTTTCGAGGCAGTTAACATGCTTAGAATTTCATGAAACTCAACACACACATCAATATTAATGATAGTTAGACACTGGCAAAAGATCATAAATGGGCGTGGAGCAGGCACTCTATAGCGCCATCTTTTGACAAAAGTTGGGGGGTTAGTTTTTCCTACAGTCACCAAACTCTGTACATATATTGTTCTCATCAATCTGGACAACTTTCTAAATCAAACTCATTAGCTGAGACCAACAGGAAGCCGGCTATTTTGATTTGAATGTGGATTTTTGGAAAAATCAGGCTGTAAACAAATTTATACTCCTCCTAAGAAGAACAAGCTGTTCACACCAAACTTTTTTAACATGGAGAGAAGATTCTGAAGATGTTAAATTGCGAGCGGTTTTGGGATATCTTGAACGGTGTTGACGTGGTGATTTTTTAAAGATGTATAACCGTCATTTTCTATATCTTTAAAGTGCAGCATCTTAACTATTTAAAACTTTTTTCACACAGAGATCTTATCATTCTGAGCAAGTGCTGTAAATATCAATTTAATTCAAGCTTCTACGAATTAAAGAAAATTAAAAAAAGAAATCAGAAGCCTGCTGTCACTCTGCCTTGAGTGTCTGTGTTCAGTCACCATTGAGTGACTACCATTGAGTGACTGAAGAGAGACTGAAGGGGGAGGGGTGAAAGGGAGAGAGGGAGAGAGAGTAGAACATGCTGTCTTGCTAAAGACCATCTTTGAGGAAAAAAAGCACATTGATGTTACATAAATATGTTTGATCTTTGAGAGTCTGATATTTTGAGAAAATATAAAGGGTCACTAAGTCTTTCATTGTTTGTATTTTGCAGTTGTTGTTTTTTTATTTATTTTTTACTGAACTGTACCATGAACATGTCCTATTCAGTCACATAGCAAAAGATTAAGAAAAATACAACTTTTTAGCATGAGCGGTTTATCTTCATTGATAGACATTTATTTTCATAGTGTTATTTATTTAATATAACATTTTAATTAACAGTTTCAAGACAAACTTTGTCAACAAAACAAACTTTGCTGTTATCTGTTCAAAACATCTGAAAATTTTACCATTTTAAGATCAGTTATATATATATCGCCCCATTACAATACTCAACTTGATTTTTAAAGATATTTTGAAAGAAAGAAGCGTTTATAGAGCACTTTGTGTATTGCTGTACACCCACGTGAACTGTGTTCATGTTCATGTTAATTCACAGTTCATAAACTAATGTTAAAATATACTTTTTTACCATTAAACAATATATGAATACTTTTTTTAGCTTAATATTAATTAACATTAATAAATACTATTTAATTATTGTTCATGTTAACTAATATAGTTAATGTTAACAAATGAAACTGGTTGGTAATTTTATATATTGTGTGTATGTGTCTGTGTGTTGATTTTAAAGTTTAACCCTTTCAATTTAGTAAACTTTAAATCTAACTGACTGAGGGTTACTGTGAATGCATGTGCCAACTGGGCACCGTTTTCCTAATTGATTCTTTCTTAGTTATGTAGCACTTAAAAGTGATGTCTTATAACAGGAGTCACCTGCAAAGCAATATCCACACACAAATTGTACAGATAGGTAACGATGACATTTAAGCAGAAGTGGTGGACGTAAAGCAAGCAATAATAACATTTTGTTATCATCAACCTCAGAATATAGGGAAAATGTTCCCTATATTGTGAACGGCTTTGGGATATCTTGAACGGTGTTGATGTGGTGATTTGTTGGAGACACTCTATAGCGCCACCTTTTGACAAAAGTTGGAGGGTTAGATGTAGCTACAGACATCAAACTTGGTCGGTATATTGGTCTCATCAAGCCAGACAACTTTCTAATTTACACCCATTAGCTACGACCAACAGGAAATCAGCTATTTTGATTTGAATGTGGATTTTTGGAAAAATATAGCTGTGAATAAATTCATATCACTCATAGCAGAATCAGACAGTGCACACCAAACTTTGTCAACGTGATGCCAAGATACTGAAGATGTTAAATTGTGAACGGCTTTGGGATATCTTGAATGGTGTTGATGTGGTGATTTATGAAAGTAACAATAAAAAAGATGAAGAGTTATTTTCATATATCTTTAAATTGCATTATTCTAACTCATCAAAACTTTTTACATATAAAGAACAAGAAATTCTTAGGAAATACGTGTAGTTTCAAAATGTTATCATGCTCAGAGGCCCCAAAAACATTAAAAGTGTCACATAAATTTGTCAGATTAAAGCTCTAATACCAGGGATGAACACTAGAGGTCCTCATAAGATAAGGAATCGTTTGACCTCTAATGCTATTTAGCTCATTCTCAGTGTATAAGAATGAAAATAATCCATAGAATCAGTTGATATATACTGTACTGTCAATGTACTTTTACATAATTATTTTTTATAGGTGCTTAAAGAGCATTAAAATCTTTTTTTAATCTTTTAAGGAAAAATTATATGATTTATATACATATATACACTCTCACTGATAGAATAAAAAATCTTATAAGTATGACACTATACTGCTCAGTTCACTTAATTAGAATGAGAAACAAATACATCAACTAAGTTAATATGTATTTATTTTTAATATATTTGTTTATAATTATTTCACAGATGCTTATAGATCATTAAAATAATATTTAAAAATGGTTGTAGATCATAAAACATGGTAACTATTTAAAATAGGGTCTCTTTTGTTAACAATGGTTAATGAACTAACAAACACGAACGAACAACGAACAATATATTTGTACTAGATTTTCTTCAAACTTCATCAGAATAATGTAAAAACACGGCCGACGAGAGTCTGTAAAGGCGTCCCTGATGCATCAAATGCTGTTGCCATGGCAAATAAATAAAAATAAAAAAAACCTTCAAATATTTGTTTCCTGTGTTTTTAAGGCAGATAGTGTGCTTAGAATTTCATTTTCCATTTTCAATTTTCAATGATTTATTATATATTTAAAGTGCAGCATCCTAACTCTTTGAATCTTTTTTCATACAAATAACTATTCATTCTGATCAAACACAGTTCATTTCATAATTTTACAAAACTCCACGAATGAAAGAAAATTAAAAAACATATCTGATCTCACTCTGCTCTGCACTCTATATGTGTGTTTGTGTGGTAAGTGGCTGAGTGTAAGGAGGTGGGATGGGTGGTAAGAGAAAGAGTCAGAGAGGAGGAGAGACAGTTAGGGTTAGTCCAAAGGGTTACTGTGAATGCATGTGCCAACTGGGCAACGTTGTCCTGATGCTATCGGGATGGCGACTGCACAGACGGCGAGGGCCCGGTCATCGCTGCTTGCAGCTTTAATTAGGGCCCGAGCCCAGAATGGGCGAAGGCCCTCTTGTTTTCCTAAGGATTCTTATTTTTTTTTTTTTTTTTTTTTGTTAACCTTCCGGGCACTTAAGGGGGTCTTAACATGCTCAAAAACTCTTGAAAATTTGCACACATGTCGGAATCTGCGGCCATCAGGACGTCACAGAGGCTGGTACCGGGGCGTGGCAAGGGGACTCTACAGCGCCCCCTGGAATTTTTAGGGCCATAAAGCACACATACTTGAACGTACACATATGAAACTCGGTACACATATAGAACTCATTGAGCTGAACAACTTTTGTACTCTATGTCATTTTCTTAACGCAACAGGAAGTGAGATATTTAGGGCTGTTTAAAAAGCGCATGCTCTGGAATTTAACGTACTCCTCCCAGGATTTCCATACGATTGTCACCAAACTCGGTCAGCATGATCTCAAGACATTGGGGACGCTAAATTGCGAGGGGATTTTTGATATCTCGAACGGTTTGGCCGTGGCAAGGCGACAAAGTTATGGCGAGAAATGAGAAACAGGAAGTGTCTAATAACTGTTGCACACATTGCCTGATTCTGATGAAACTTCACCAGTTTGTTCGTTGTATGATGCCGATTCCATAAATGTGACTATTATGAGTCAAAGTTATAGCGCCACCAACTGGGAGCAGGAAGCGTGTCATTTTCAAAATGCGTTGAAATCAGCCTCTTAATTTTACTTGATTTTCTTCAAACTTCATCAAAATAATGTCAAAACACGGCCGATAAGAATATGTAAAGGGTACGATGATAAATCAAATGCTGTTGCCATGGCAACGTGTTAAACTTTAAAATTAGATTCCTGTCTTTTCGAAGCAGATAACATGTTTAGAATTTCATGAAACTCAACACACACATCAATATTAATGATAGTTAGACACTGGCAAAAGGTCATAAATGGGCGTGGAGCAGGCACTCTATAGCGCCATCTTTTGACAAAAGTTGGGGGGTTAGTTTTTCCTACAGTCACCAAACTCTGTACATATATTGTTCTCATCAATCTGGACAACTTTCTAAATCAAACTCATTAGCTAAGACCAACAGGAAGCCGGCTATTTTGATTTGAATGTGGATTTTTGGAAAAATCAGGCTGTAAACAAATTCACACTCCTTCTAAGAATAACAAGGTATTCACACCAAACTTTTTTAACATGAAGAGAAGATTCTGAAGATGTTAAATTGCGAGCGGATTTGGGATATCTTGAACGGTGTTGACGTGGTGATTTTTTAAAAAACATAACCCTAATTTTTTATATCTTTAAAGTGCAGCATCCAAACTCTTTAAAACTTTTTTCACACAGAGATCTAATCATTATGAGCAAGTGCTGGTAATATCATAGTTATTCAAGCTTCTATGAATTAAAGAAAATTAAAAAAAGAAATCAGTAAACTGTTGTCACTGGGCTGACAGTCTGTGTTGACACTAAGAGTGACTGAAGGGGGAGGGGTGAAAGGGAGAGAGACCAGTGGAACATGCTGTTTTGCTTAAGACCATCTTTGAGGAAGATGCAATTTGCACATTGCTGTAGTTTAATCTGCATAAATAAGTCTGAACTTTGAGAGTCTGATCTTTGAGAAAATATAAAGGGTCACAAACTCTTTCATTCTTTGTATATTGCAGTTGTTGTTTTTTATTTATTTTTTACTGAACTGTACCATGAACTTGTCCTATTCAGTCACATAGCAAAAGATTAAGAAAAATACAGCTTTTTAGCATGAGCGATTTATCTTCATTGATAGACATTTATTTTCATAATTAAAATTTTTGATTCAATAAAAAAAAAAACACTAACAATTTCAAGACAAACTTTGACAACAAAACAAACTTTGCTGTTATCTGTTCAAAACATCTGAAAATTGTACCATTTTAAGATGAGTTATATTTATATATCGCCCCATTACAATACCCAACTTGATTTTTAAAGATATTTTGAAAGAATGAAGCGTTTATTGAGCACTTTATTGTTTATTGTTGTATACCCACATGAACTGTGTTCATGTTCATGTTAATTCACAGTACATACACTATGTTAAAAGATACTAATTTACCTTTAAACAATATATGAGTACTTTTTTAGGTTAATATTAATTAACATTAATAAATGCTTTTTATTATTGTTCATGTTAACAATGTTAACAAATGAAACTGGATGGTAAAGTTGTATATTTAGTGTGTATTTGTCTGTGTGTTGATTTAAAAATGTAACCCTTTCATTTCTGTAAACTTTAAATCCAAACTGGCTGAGGGTTACTGTGAATGCATGTGCCAACTGGGCACCGTTTTCCTAATTGATTCTTAGTTATGTAGCGCTTAAGAGTGATGTCTTATAACAGGAGTCACCTGCAAAGCAATGTCCACACACAAATGGAACAGATAGGTAACGATGACATTTAAACAGAAGTGGTGGACGTAAAGCAAGCAATAATAACATTTTGTTATCATCATGAATTACATGTTCTTATCATCATCCTCAGAATATAGGGAAAATGTTCCCTATATTGTGAACGGTTTGGGATATGTTGAACGGTGTTGATGTGGTGATTTATGAAAGTAACAATAAAAAAGATGAAGAGTTATTTTCATATATCTTTAAATTGCATTATTCTTACTCATCAAAACTTTTTACATATAAAGAACAAGAAATTCTTAGGAAATACGTGTAGTTTCAAAATGTTATCATGCTCAGAGGCCCCAAAAACATTAAAAGTGTCAAATAAATTCGTCAGATTAAAGCTCTAATACCAGGGATGAACACTAGAGGTCCTCATAAGATAAGGAATCGTTTGACCTCTAATGCTATTTAGCTCATTCTCAGTGTATAAGAATGAAAATAATCCATAGAATCAGTTGATATGTACTGTACTGTCAGTGTAATTTTACATAATTATTTTGTATAGGTGCTTAAAGAGCATTAAAATATTTTTTTTATCTTTTAAGGAAAAATTATGTGATTTAAATACATATATACACTCTCACTGATAGAACAAAGTATCTTATAAGTATGACACTATACTGCTCAGTTCACTTAATTAGAATGAGAAACAAATACAAAAAGGCCAAAAAGTCAACTAAGTTAATATGTATTTATTTTCAATATATTTGTTTATAATTATTTCACAGATGCTTATAGACTATTAAAATAATATTGAAAAATGCTTGTAGACCATAAAACATGGTAACTATTTAAAATAGGGTCCAATACCTACAAAAAAGCCTCTTGGAGCAAAATTTGACACCCAACAGGAAGTCGGTTATTTTTAATTTTCTCAGCAAATTTTGTCATTTTTGCCATTTTCAGGCCTCGTACTTGAACGAACTCTTCCTAGAGATTTATCCGGATTAACGCCAAATTTGCTGAGTGTAATCTAAAGCACTTTGTGACGTTAAATTGCAAAGATCTAGAGTTTTCATTGGAGGGCGTGTCCATAGCTGTCTCGCAAATTTCGATGTTTCGCCATGAAAAAGGAAGTTTCTATAACTCAGGGATACAATGTCCGATCTGTCCCAAACTTCACATGTGTGATAACACTCCTGACCTGAAGACATCTACATTCCCATATTCAGTTATAGTCATAGCGCCACCTGCTGGCAACAGGAAGTGTCATGCTGTACTCTACAACAAACTCCTCCAAGAGATTTATACAGATCAACACTAAAATCGGTCAGTCTAATAAAAAGGCTTTAGTGATGTTAAATTGCGAAGATCTTGAGTTTTCGTTAAAGGGCATGTCCGTGGTGGCCTGACAAAGTTTGATGTTTGGTCATGGACATAGAAGTTGTTATAACTCAGCCATAAAATGTCCAATCTGCCTCAAACTTCACATGTTCGATAAGAGTCCTGGCCTGAAGACATCTTAAGGCCAATATTCAGATATTATCATAGCGCCACCTATTGACAGCAGGATATATCATATCTTGCACTAACTTAAACATACCAAGGTCAATCTGCACCAGACTTCATATGTTTGATGAAAGTGCTGGCCTGAACACATCTACATGTCAATAATCAGTTACAGGCATAGCGCCACTAGCTGGCAGCAGGAGGTTTGGCACATTTAAGTGACTTTGATCTATTTTTCCTACATTTACTGTTTTAAAAGCATAATGCCCACCGTTTGCTGTTTTCCTAAAGCCACCGGTCGGCGGTGAGCCCGGGTGCGAGGGCCCGTTCATCGCTGCTTGCAGCTTTAATTATTATTATTCTTCTTATCCGGAATGAATCGCATTTTTGAGGGCCTAAACATAACCGAAAACTAACAAAACTTTGCACACACATCAGACCTGGCGAAAATGGACATCTGATATGGGTTGCAGAAGTGGGTGTGGCAAAATGGCTCAATAGCGCCACCTTTACACGTTCCGCGGTGTGCGCATTCAGCTGTGATTATCGTACATGCACAAAAATCGGTACACATATGTAACACACCAATACCTACAAAAAAGCCTCTTGAGATAAAATCCGAAACCCAACAGGAAGTCGGTTATTATTAATTTTCTCAGCAAAATTTGTGTCATTTTTGCCATTTTCAGGTGTCATACTTGAACGAACTCCTCCTAGAGATTTATTCCGATCAACGCCAAATTTGGTGAGTCTAATCTAAAGCCCTTTGTGACGTTAAATTGTGAAGATCTAGAGTTTTCATCGGAGGGCGTGTCCGTGGCGGCCTCGCAAATTTCGATGTTTCGCCATGAAAAAGGAAGTTGCTATAACTTAGGCATAAAATGTCCGATCTGTCCCAAACTTCACATGTGTGATAACACTCCTGACCTGAAGACATCTACATCCCCATATTCAGTTATAGTCATAGCGCCACCTGCTGGCAACAGGAAGTGTCATGTTGTACTCTGCAACAAACTCCTCCTAGAAATTTATACAGATCAACACCAAAATCGGTCAGTCTAATATAAAGGCTTTAGTGATGTTAAATTGCGAAGATCTTGAGTTTTCGTTGAAGGGCGTGTCCGTGGCGGCCTGACAAATTTCGAGTTCTCGCCATGGATATAAAATTTGTTATAACTCAGCCATAAAATGTCCAATTAGCCTCAAACTTCACATATTCGATAAGAGTCCTGGCCTGAACACATCTGAAGGCCAATATTCTATTATAATCACAGCGCCACCTGTTGGCAACAGGAAATGACTTGTATCAAACTCCTCCTAGAGATTTAATGATATCAACATTATATTTGGTCAGTCTGATCTAGAGGCCTTAGAGATGTTAAATTGCGAAGATCTTGAGTTTTCGTCAAAGGGCGTGTCCGTGGTGGCCTGACAAAGTTTGACGTTTCGCCATGGACATAGAAGTTGTTATAACTCAGCCATAAAATGTCTGATCTGCCTCAAACTTCACAGATTTGGTAAGAGTCCTGGCCTGAAGACATCTAAAGGCCAATATTCAAATATTATCATAGCGCCACCTGTTGGCAGCAGGATATATCATATCTTTCACTAACTCAAACATACCAAAGGTCGATCTGCACCAAACGTCATATGTTTGATGAAAGTGCTGGCCTGAACACATCTACATGCCAATAATCAGTTATAGGCATAGCGCCACCAGCTGGCAGCAGGAAGTTTGGCACATTTAAGTGACTTTGATCTATTTTTCCTACATTTACTGTATTAAAAGCATACTGCCCACCATTTGATGTTTTCCTAAAGCCACCGGTCGGCGGTGAGCCCGGGTGCGAGGGCCCGTTCATCGCTGCTTGCAGCTTTAATTAGGGCCCGAGCACCGATGGTGTGAGGACCCTATTGGATCTGCTCCGTTTCTTATTATTATTATTCTTCTTCTCCGGAATGAATCGCATTTTTGAGGGCCTAAACATACCCGAAAACTCATGAAACTTTGCACACACATCAAACCTGGCGAAAATGGACGTCTGATATGGGTTGCAGAAGTGGGTGTGGCAAAATGGCTCAATAGCGCCACCTTTACACGTTCCGCGGTGTGCGCATTCAGCTGTGATTCACGTACATGCACGCAAATCGGTATACACATGTAACTCACCAATACCTACAAAAAAGCCTCCTGGGACAAAATCCGAAACCCAACAGGAAGTCGGTTATTATTAATTTTCTTAGCAAAATTTGTGTCATTTTTGCCATTTTCAGGCGTCATACTTGAACGAACTCCTCCTAGAGATTTATTCGGATCAACACCAAATTTGGTGAGTCTAATCTAAAGCCCTTTGTGACGTTAAATTGCGAAGATCTAGAGTTTTCATCAGAGGGCGTGTCCGTGGCGGCCTCGCAAATTTCGATGTTTCGCCATGAAAAAGGAAGTTGCTATAACTCAGGCATAAAATGCCCGATCTGCCCCAAACTTCACATGTGTGATAACACTCCTGACCTGAAGACATCTAGATGCCCATATTCAGTTTTACTCATAGCGCCACCTGCAGGCACCAGGAAGTGTCATGCTGTACTCTGCAACAAATTCCTCCTGGAGATTTAATCAGATCAACACCAAAATCGGTCAGTCTAATAAAAAGGCTTTAGCGATGTTAAATTGCGAAGATCTTGAGTTTTCGTTGAAGGGCGTGTCCGTGGCGGCCTGGCAAATTTCGTGGTCTCGCCATGGATATCAATCTTGTTATAACTCAGCCATAAAATGTCCGATTTGCCTCAAACTTCACATGTTCGATAAGAGTCCTGGCCTGAACCAATCTGAAGGCCTATATTCTATTATAATCACAGCGCCACCTGTTGGCAACAGGAAATGACTTGTACCAAACTCCTCCTAGAGATTTACTGATATCAACATTATATTTGGTCAGTCTGATCTCGAGGCCTTAGAGATGTTAAATTGTGAAGATCTTGAGTTTTCGTTAAAGGGCGTGTCCATGGCGGCCTGACAAAGTTTGATGTTTCGCCATGGACATAAAAGTTGTTATAACTCAGCCATAAAATGTCCGATCTGCCTCAAACTTCACATGTTTGGTAAGAGTCCTGGCCTGAAGACATCTAAAGGCCAATATACAGATATTATTATAGTGCCACCTATTGGCAGCAGGATATATCATATCTTGCACTAACTCACACATACCAAGGTCAATCTGCACCAAACTTCATATGTTTGATGAAAGTGGTGGCCTGAACACATGTACATGCCAATAATCAGTTATTGGCATAGCGCCACCAGTTGGCAGCAGGAAGTTTGGCACATTTAAGTGACTTTGATCTATTTTTCCTACATTTACTGTATTAAAAGCATACTGCCCACCGTTTGCTGTGTTCCTAAAGCCACCGGTCGGCGGTGAGCCCGTGTGCGAGGGCCCGTTCATCGCTGCTTGCAGCTTTAATTATTATTATTCTTCTTCTTCTCCAAAATGAATCGCATTTTAGAGGACCTAAACATTCCCGAAAACTCACAAAACTTTGCACACACATCAAACCTGGCGAAAATTTACGTCTGATTTGGGTTTCAGAAGTGGGTGTGGCAAAATGGCTCGACAGCGCCACCTTTAGACGTTCAGCGGTGTGCGCTTTCAGCTTTGATTCACGTACATGCACGGAAATCGGTACACACATGTAACACATCAAAACCTACAAAAAAGCCTCTTGGAGCAAAATCCGGAACCCAACAGGAAGTCGGTTAATATTAATATTCTCAACAAAATTTGTGTCATTTTTGCCATTTTCAGGCGTCGTACTTGAACGAACTCCTCCTACAGATTTATTTGGATCAACGCCAAATTTGCAGAGTCTAGTCTAAAGCCCTTTGTGACGTTAAATTGTGAAGATCTAGAGTTTTCATCGGAGGGCGTGTCCGTGGCGGGCTCGCAAATTTCGATGTTTCGCCATGAAAAAGGAAGTTGCTATAACTTAGGCATAAAATGTCCGATCTGTCCCAAACTTCACATGTGTTATAACACTCCTGACCTGAAGACATCTACATGCCTATATTCAGTTATAGTCATAGCGCCACCTGCAGGCAACAGGAAGTGTCATGCTGTACTCTACAACCAACTCCTCCTAGAGATTAATGCAGATCAACACCAAAATCGGTCAGTCTAATATAAAGGCCTTAGTGATGTTAAATTGTGAAGATCTTGAGTTTTCAGTAAAGGGCGTGTCCGTGGCGGCCTGACAAATTTCGAGGTCTCGCCATGGGTATAAAACTTGTTATAACTCAGCCATAAAATGTCCGATTTGCCTCAAACTTCACATATTCGATAAGAGTCCTGGCCTGAACACATCTGAAGGCCAGTATTCTATTATAATCACAGCGCCACCTGTTGGCAACAGGAAATGACTTGTATCAAACTCCTCCTAGATATTTAATGATATCAACATTATATTTGGTCAGTCTGATCTACAGGTCTTAGAGATGTTAAATTGTGAAGATCTTGAGTTTTCGTTAAAGGGCGTGTCTGTGGCGGCGTGACAAAGTTTGATGTTTCGCCATGGACATAGAAGTTGTTATAACTAAGCCATAAAATGTCCGATCTGCCTCAAACTTCACAGGTTTGGTAAGAGTCCTGGCCTGAAGACACCTAAAGGCCAATATTCAGATATTATCATAGCGCCACCTGTTGGCAGCAGGATATATCATATCTTTCACTAACTCAAACATACCAAGGCCAATCTGCACCAAACTTCATATGTTTGATAAAAGTGCTGGCCTGAACACATCTAAATGCCAATAATCAGTTATAGGCATAGCGCCACCAGCTGGCAGCAGGAAATTTGGCACTTTTAAGTGACTTTGACATATTTCTCCTATTTTTACTGTATTAAAAGCATACTGCCCACCATTAGCTGTGTTCCTAAAGCCACCGGTCGGCGGTGAGCCCGTGTGCGAGGGCCCGTTCATCGCTGCTTGCAGCTTTAATTAGGGCCCGAGCACCGATGGTGTGAGGACCCTATTGGATCTGCTTCGTTTATTAGGGCCCGAGCCCAAAAGGGCGAAGGCCCTATTGTTCTTCTAAGGATTCTTATTAGGGCCCGAGCCCAAAAGGGCGAAGGCCCTATTGTTCTTCTAAGGATTCTTATTTGTTTTTTTTTTTTTTTTTTTTATTTTTATTTTTTTTCAACCGTTGGGGCACTTTTGGGGGCCTTAACATACTCAAAAACTCTTGAAAATTTGCACACACGTCGGAATCTGCCGTCGTCCGGACGCCACAGAGGCTGGGACCCGGGCGTGGTTCAGGGCCTCTACAGCGCCCCCTGGAACACAGTTTGAAAACTTGATGTACTGCGCACACATACTTGCGCGTATTGATATGAAACTCGGTACACATATAGAACTCATCGAGCTGAACAACTTTTGTACTCTATGTCATGGGCTCCACGCAACAGGAAGTGAGATATTTAGGGCTGTTTAAAAAGCGCATGCTCTGGAATTTAACGTACTCCTCCCAGGAATTCCATGGGATTGTCACCAAACTCGGTCAGCATGATCTCAAGACATTGGGGACGCTAAATTGCGAGGAGATTTTTGATATCTCGAACGGTTTGGCCGTGGCAAGGCGACAAAGTTATGGCGAGAAATGAGAAACAGGAAGTGTCTAATAACTGTTGCACACATTGCCTGATTCTGATGGAACTTCACCAGTTTGTTCCTTGTATGATGCCAATTCCATAAATGTGACTATTATGAGTCAAAGTTATAGCGCCACCAACTGGCAGCAGGAAACGTGTCATTTTCAAAATGCTTTGAAATCAGCCTCTTAATTTTACTCGATTTTCTTTAAACTTCATCAAAATCATGTCAAAACACGGCCGATAAGAATATGTAAAGGGGTCGATGATAAATCAAATGCTGTTGCCATGGCAACGTGTCAAACTTTAAAATTACATTCCTGTCTTTTCGAGGCAGATAACATGCTTAGAATTTCATGAAACTCAACACACACATCAATATTAATTATAGTTAGACACTGGCAAAAGGTCATAAATGGGCGTGGAGCAGGCACTCTATAGCGCCATCTTTTGACAAAAGTTGGGGGGTTAGTTTTTCCTACAGTCACCAAACTCTGTACTTATATTGCTCTCATCAATCTGGACAACTTTCTAAATCAAACTCATTAGCTAAGACCAACAGAAAGCCGGCTATTTTGATTTGAAGGTGGATTTTTTGAAAAATCAGGCTGTAAACAAATTCACACTACTCCTAAGAACAACCAGCTGTTCACACCAAACTTTTTTAACATGAAGAGAAGATTCTGAAGATGTTAAATTGCGAGCGGATTTTGGATATCTCGAACGGTGTTGACGTGGTGATTTTTTAAAGATGTAGTAAAAAACATAACCCTAATTTTTTATATCTTTAAAGTGCAGCATCCAAACTCTTTAAAACTTTTTTCACACAGAGATCTAATCATTCTGAGCAAGTGCTGGAAATATAAATTTTATACAAGCTTCAATGAATTAAAGAAAATTAAAAAAATAACTCAGAAACCTGCTGTCACTCTGGTGAATGTCTCTACAGTATGTGTGTGCGTTCAGTCAGGCACAGAGAAGCTCATTATTGCAGGGGGGAGGGGTGAGAGGCAGAGAGGGTGACAGAGTAGAGAGCCATTCTACAGACCATCTTTGAACAAAAAATGCACATATGTATTGTAATTACATAAATATGTCTGATCTTTGAGAGTCTGATATTTTGAGAAAATATAAAGGGTCACTAAGTCTTTCATTGTTCGTATTTTGCAGTTGTTGTTTTTTATTTATTTTTTACTTAACTGTACCATGAACTTGTCCTATTCAGTCACATAGCAAAAGATTTAAAAAAATACAACTTTTTAGCATGATCAATTTATCTTCATTGATAGACAATATTTACATAGTGTTATTTATTGAATATAAAATAATAATAATAAAAAATTAAGACAGACTTTGACAACAAAACAAACGTTACTGTTATCTCTTCAAAACATCTGAAAACCATAATTTTAAGATCAGTTATATATATATATATATATATATATATATATATATATATATATATATCACCCCGTTAAAATACTCAACTTGATTTTTAAAGATATTTTGAAAGAATGAAGCGTTTATAGAGCACTTTATTGTGTATTGCTGTACACCCACATGAACTGTGTTCATGTTCATGTTAATTCACAGTACATAAACTTTATATGAATACTTTTTTTAGCTTAATATTAATTAACATTAATAAATGCTATTTATTTATTGGTCATGTTAACTAATATAGTTAATTTTAACAAATGAAACTGGATGGCAACATTTTATATTTTGTGTGTATGTGTCTGTGTGTTGATTTTAAAGTGTAACCCTTTCAATTCTGTAAACTTAAAATCAAAACTAGCAGATGGTTACTGTGAATGCATGTGCCAACTGGGCACCGTCTTCCTTATTGATTCTTAGTTATGTAGCACTTAAGAGTGATGTCTTATAACAGGAGTCACCAGCAAAGCAATATCCACACAAAAATTGTACAGATAGGTAACAATGACATTTAAGCAGAAGTGGTGGACGTAAAGCAAGCAATAATAACATTTTGCTATCATCATGAATCATGTTCTTATCATCATCATCAGAAAATAGGCAATTTGTAGCATACTGGTTCACAGTTGGCATTTATCTGAAGTCCTTGCATTGATTGCATTTAGTTAAATCAACATTATATTTGGTCAGTCTGATCTTGAGGCCTTAGAGATGTTAAATTGTGAAGATCTTGAGTTTTCATTAAAGGGCATGTCCGTGGTGGCCTGACAAAGTTTGATGTTTCTGCATAGACATAGAAGTGGTTATAACTTAGCCTGAAAATGTCTGATCTGCCACAAAATTCACAGGTTTGGTAAGAGTCCTGGCCTGAAGACACCTAAAGACCAATATTCAGATATTATCATAGCGCCACCTGTTGGCAGCAGGATATCTCATATATTTCACTAACTCAAACATACCTAGGTCAATCTGCACCAAACTTCATATGTTTGATAATAGTGCTGGCCTGAACACATCTACATGCCAATAATCAGTTATAGGCATAGCGCCACCAGCTGGCAGCGGCAAGTTTGGCACATTTAAGTGACTTTGACATATTTCTCCTACATTTACTGTATTAAAAGCATACTGCCCCCCGTTTGCTGTTTTCCTGAAGCCACCGGTCGGCGGTGAGCCCGGGTGCGAGGGCCCGTTCATCGCTGCTCGCAGCTTTAATTTGTTTTTTTTTTTTTTTTTATTTTTTTTTTTTTTCAACCGTTGGGGCACTTTTGGGGGCCTTAACATACTCAAAAACTCTTGAAAATTTGCACACACGTTGGAATCTGCCGTCGTCCGGACGCCACAGAGGCTGGGACCCGGGCGTGGTTCAGGGCATCTACAGCGCCCCCTGGAACACAGTTTGAAAACTTGATGTACTGCGCACACATACTTGCACGTACTCATATGAAACTCGGTACACATATAGAACTCATCGAGCTGAACAACTTTTGTACTCTATGTCATGGGCTCCACGCAACAGGAAGTGAGATATTTAGGGCTGTTTAAAAAGCGCATGCTCTGGAATTTAACGTACTCCTCCCAGGAATTCCATGGGATTGTCACCAAACTCGGTCAGCATGATCTCAAGGCATTGGGGACGCTAAATTGCGAGGAGATTTTTGATATCTCGAACGGTTTGGCCGTGGCAAGGCGACAAAGTTATGGCGAGAAATGAGAAACAGGAAGTGTCTAATAACTGTTGCACACATTGCCTGATTCTGATGAAACTTCACCAGTTTGTTCCTTGTATGATGCCGATTCCATAAATGTGACTATTATGAGTCAAAGTTATAGCGCCACCAACTGGCAGCAGGAAACGTGTCATTTTCAAAATGCTTTGAAATCAGCCTCTTAATTTTACTCGATTTTCTTTAAACTTCATCAAAATCATGTCAAAACACGGCCGATAAGAATATGTAAAGGGGTCGATGATAAATCAAATGCTGTTGCCATGGCAACGTGTCAAACTTTAAAATTACATTCCTGTCTTTTCGAGGCAGATAACATGCTTAGAATTTCATGAAACTCAACACACACATCAATATTAATGATAGTTAGACACTGGCAAAAGGTCATAAATGGGCGTGGAGCAGGCACTCTATAGCGCCATCTTTTGACAAAAGTTGGGGGGTTAGTTTTTCCTACAGTCACCAAACTCTGTACATATATTGTTCTCATCAATCTGGACAACTTTCTAAATCAAACTCATTAGCTAAGACCAACAGAAAGCCGGCTATTTTGATTTGAAGGTGGATTTTTTGAAAAATCAGGTAGTAAACAAATTCACACTACTCCTAAGAACAACCAGCTGTTCACACCAAACTTTTTTAACATGAAGAGAAGATTCTGAAGATGTTAAATTGCGAGCGGATTTTGGATATCTCGAACGGTGTTGACGTGGTGATTTTTTAAAGATATAGTAAAAAACATAACCCTAATTTTTTATATCTTTAAAGTGCAGCATCCAAACTCTTTAAAACTTTTTTCACACAGAGATCTAATCATTCTGAGCAAGTGCTTGAAATATTAATTTTATACAAGCTTCAATGAATTAAAGAAAATTAAAAAAATAACTCAGAATCCTGCTGTCACTCTGGTGAATGTCTCTACAGTATGTGTGTGCGTTCAGTCAGGCACAGAGAAGCTCATTATTGCAGGGGGAGGGGTGAGAGGCAGAGAGGGTGACAGAGTAGAGAGCCATCCTACAGACCATCTTTGAACAAAAAATGCACATATGTATTTTAATTACATAAATATGTCTGATCTTTGAGAGTCTGATATTTTGAGAAAATATAAAAGGTCACTTTGTCTTTCATTGTTCGTATTTTGCAGTTGTTGTTTTTTATTTATTTTTTACTTAACTGTACCATGAACTTGTCCTATTCAGTCACATAGCAAAAGATTTAAAAAAATACAACTTTTTAGCATGATCAATTTATCTTCATTGATAGACAATATTTACATAGTGTTATTTATTGAATATAAAATAATAATAATAAAAAAATATGACAAACTTTGACAACAAAACAAACGTTATTGTTATCTCTTCAAAACATCTGAAAACCATAATTTTAAGATCAGTTATAAATATATATATATTACCCCGTTAAAATACTCAAATTGATTTTTAAAGATATTTTGAAAGAATGAAGAGTTTATAGAGCACTTTATTGTGTATTGCTGTACACCCACATGAACTGTGTTCATGTTCATGTTAATTCACAGTACATAAACTTTATATGAATACTTTTTTTAGCTTAATATTAATTAACATTAATAAATGCTATTTATTTATTGGTCATGTTAACTAATATAGTTAATTTTAACAAATGAAACTGGATGGCAACATTTTATATTTTTTGTGTATGTGTCTGTGTGTTGATTTTAAAGTGTAACCCTTTCAATTCTGTAAACTTAAAATCCAAACTAGCAGAGGATTACTGTGAATGCATGTGCCAACTGGGCACCATCTTCCTTATTGATTATTAGTTATGTAGCACTTAAGAGTGATGTCTTATAACAGGAGTCACCAGCAAAGCAATATCCACACAAAAATTGTACAGATAGGTAACAATGACATTTAAGCAGAAGTGGTGGATGTAAAGGAAGCAATATTAACATTTTGCTATCATCATGAATCATGTTCTTATCATCATTTGTAGCATACTGGTTCACAGTTGGCATTTATCTGAAGTCCTTGCATTGATTGCATTTAGTTAAATCAACATTATATTTGGTCAGTCTGATCTTGAAGCCTTAGAGATGTTAAATTGAGAAGATCTTGAGTTTTCATTAAAGGGCATGTCCGTGGTGGCCTGACAAAGTTTGATGTTTCTGCATAGACATAGAAGTGGTTATAACTTAGCCTGAAAATGTCTGATCTGCCACAAAATTCACAGGTTTGGTAAGAGTCCTGGCCTGAAGACACCTAAAGACCAATATTCAGATATTATCATAGCGCCACCTGTTGGCAGCAGGATATCTCATATATTTCACTAACTCAAACATACCAAGGTCAATCTGCACCAAACTTCATATGTTTGATAATAGTGCTGGCCTGAACACATCTACATGCCAATAATCAGTTATAGGCATAGCGCCACCAGCTGGCAGCGGCAAGTTTGGCACATTTAAGTGACTTTGACATATTTCTCCTACATTTACTGTATTAAAAGCATACTGCCCACCGTTTGCTGTTTTCATGAAGCCACCGGTCGGCGGTGAGCCCGGGTGCGAGGGCCCGTTCATCGCTGCTCGCAGCTTTAATTAGGGCCCGAGCCCAAAAGGGCGAAGGCCCTATTGTTCTTCTAAGGATTCTTATTTGTTTTTTTTTTTTTTTTTATTTTTATTTTTTTTCAACCGTTGGGGCACTTTTGGGGGCCTTAACATACTCAAAAACTCTTGAAAATTTGCACACACGTTGGAATCTGCCGTCGTCCGGACGCCACAGAGGCTGGGACCCGGGCGTGGTTCAGGGCATCTACAGCGCCCCCTGGAACACAGTTTGAAAACTTGATGTACTGCGCACACATAATTGCACGTACTCATATGAAACTCGGTACACATATAGAACTCATCGAGCTGAACAACTTTTGTACTCTATGTCATGGGCTCCACGCAACAGGAAGTGAGATATTTAGGGCTGTTTAAAAAGCGCATGCTCTGGAATTTAACATACTCCTCCCAGGAATTCCATGGGATTGTCACCAAACTCGGTCAGCATGATCTCAAGGCATTGGGGACGCTAAATTGCGAGGAGATTTTTGATATCTCGAACGGTTTGGCCGTGGCAAGGCGACAAAGTTATGGCGAGAAATGAGAAACAGGAAGTGTCTAATAACTGTTGCACACATTGCCTGATTCTGATGAAACTTCACCAGTTTGTTCCTTGTATGATGCCGATTCCATAAATGTGACTATTATGAGTCAAAGTTATAGCGCCACCAACTGGCAGCAGGAAACGTGTCATTTTCAAAATGCTTTGAAATCAGCCTCTTAATTTTACTCGATTTTCTTTAAACTTCATCAAAATCATGTCAAAACACGGCCGATAAGAATATGTAAAGGGGTCGATGATAAATCAAATGCTGTTGCCATGGCAACGTGTCAAACTTTAAAATTACATTCCTGTCTTTTCGAGGCAGATAACATGCTTAGAATTTCATGAAACTCAACACACACATCAATATTAATGATAGTTAGACACTGGCAAAAGGTCATAAATGGGCGTGGAGCAGGCACTCTATAGCGCCATCTTTTGACAAAAGTTTGGGGGTTAGTTTTTCCTACAGTCACCAAACTCTGTACATATATTGTTCTCATCAATCTGGACAACTTTCTAAATCAAACTCATTAGCTAAGACCAACAGAAAGCCGGCTATTTTGATTTGAAGGTGGATTTTTTGAAAAATCAGGTAGTAAACAAATTCACACTACTCCTAAGAACAACCAGCTGTTCACACCAAACTTTTTTAACATGAAGAGAAGATTCTGAAGATGTTAAATTGCGAGCGGATTTTGGATATCTCGAACGGTGTTGACGTGGTGATTTTTTAAAGATATAGTAAAAAACATAACCCTAATTTTTTATATCTTTAAAGTGCAGCATCCAAACTCTTTAAAACTTTTTTCACACAGAGATCTAATCATTCTGAGCAAGTGCTGGAAATATTAATTTTATACAAGCTTCAATGAATTAAAGAAAATTAAAAAAATAACTCAGAATCCTGCTGTCACTCTGGTGAATGTCTCTACAGTATGTGTGTGCGTTCAGTCAGGCACAGAGAAGCTCATTATTGCAGGGGGGAGGGGTGAGAGGCAGAGAGGGTGACAGAGTAGAGAGCCATCCTACAGACCATCTTTGAACAAAAAATGCACATATGTATTTTAATTACATAAATATGTCTGATCTTTGAGAGTCTGATATTTTGAGAAAATATAAAGGGTCACTAAGTCTTTCATTGTTCGTATTTTGCAGTTGTTGTTTTTTATTTATTTTTTACTTAACTGTACCATGAACTTGTCCTATTCAGTCACATAGCAAAAGATTTAAAAAAATACTTAAAAAAAAAACTTTTTAGCATGATCAATTTATCTTCATTGATAGACAATATTTACATAGTGTTATTTATTGAATATAAAATAATAATAATAAAAAAATATGACAAACTTTGACAACAAAACAAACGTTATTGTTATCTCTTCAAAACATCTGAAAACCATAATTTTAAGATCAGTTATAAATATATATATATTACCCCGTTAAAATACTCAACTTGATTTTTAAAGATATTTTGAAAGAATGAACTGTGTTCATGTTCATGTTAATTCACAGTACATAAACTTTATATGAATACTTTTTTTAGCTTAATATTAATTAACATTAATAAATGCTATTTATTTATTGGTCATGTTAACTAATATAGTTAATTTTAACAAATGAAACTGGATGGCAACATTTTATATTTTGTGTGTATGTGTCTGTGTGTTGATTTTAAAGTGTAACCCTTTCAATTCTGTAAACTTAAAATCCAAACTAGCAGAGGATTACTGTGAATGCATGTGCCAACTGGGCACTGTTTTCCTTATTGATTATTAGTTATGTAGCACTTAAGAGTGATGTCTTATAACAGGAGTCACCAGCAAAGCAATATCCACACAAAAATTGTACAGATAGGTAACAATGACATTTAAGCAGAAGTGGTGGATGTAAAGGAAGCAATAATAACATTTTGCTATCATCATGAATCATGTTCTTATCATCATTTGTAGCATACTGGTTCACAGTTGGCATTTATCTGAAGTCCTTGCATTGATTGCATTTAGTTAAATCAACATTATATTTGTTCAGTCTGATCTTGAAGCCTTAGAGATGTTAAATTGTGAAGATCTTGAGTTTTCATTAAAGGGCATGTCCGTGGTGGACTGACAAAGTTTGATGTTTCTGCATAGACATAGAAGTGAATATAACTTAGCCTGAAAATGTCTGATCTGCCACAAAATTCACAGGTTTGGTAAGAGTCCTGGCCTGAAGACACCTAAAGACCAATATTCAGATATTATCATAGCGCCACCTGTTGGCAGCAGGATATCTCATATATTTCACTAACTCAAACATACCAAGGTCAATCTGCACCAAACTTCATATGTTTGATAATAGTGCTGGCCTGAACACATCTACATGCCAATAATCAGTTATAGGCATAGCGCCACCAGCTGGCAGCGGCAAGTTTGGCACATTTAAGTGACTTTGACATATTTCTCCTACATTTACTGTATTAAAAGCATACTGCCCACCGTTTGCTGTTTTCCTGAAGCCACCGGTCGGCGGTGAGCCCGGGTGCGAGGGCCCGTTCATCGCTGCTCGCAGCTTTAATTATTAGGGCCCGAGCACCGATGGTGTGAGGACCCTATTGGATCTGCTCCGTTTATTATTATTATTAGGGCCCGAGCACCGATGGTGTGAGGACCCTATTGGATCTGCTCCGTTTATTAGGGCCCGAGCACCGATGGTGTGAGGACCCTATTGAATCTGCTCCGTTTATTATTATTATTATTATTATTATTATTAGGGCCCGAGCACCGATGGTGTGAGGACCCTATTGAATCTGCTCCGTTTATTATTATTAGGGCCCGAGCACTACAGTGCGAGGACCCTATTGGAATTGCTCCGTTTATTATTATTAGGGCCCGAGCCCAAAAGGGCGAAGGCCCTATTGTTCTTCTAAGGGTTATTATTTTTTTTTTTTTTTTTTTTTTTTTTTTTTTTCTTTTTTTCAACCTTCCGGGCACTTTTGGGGGCCTTAACATACTCAAAAACTCTTGAAAATTTGCACACACGTCGGAATCTGCGGCCATCAGGACGCCACAGAGGCTGGGACCCGGGCGTGGTTCAGGGCCTCTACAGCGCCCCCTGGAACACAGTTTGAAAACTTGATGTACTGCGCACACATACTTGCATGTATTGATATGAAACTCGGTACACATATAGATCTCACTGAGCCAAACAACTTTTGTACTCTATGTCATAGGCTCCACCTGACAGGAAGTGAGATATTTAGGGCTGTTTAAAAAGCACATGCTCTGGAATTTAACGTACTCCTCCCAGGAATTCCATGGGATTGTCACCAAACTCGGTCAGCATGATCTCAAGACATTGGGGACGCTAAATTGCGAGGAGATTTTTGATATCTCGAACGGTTTGGCCGTGGCAAGGCGACAAAGTTATGGCGAGAAATGAGAAACAGGAAGTGTCTAATAACTGTTGACCACATTGCCTGATTCTGATGAAACTTCACCAGTTTGTTCGTTGTATGATGCCGATTCCATAAATGTGACTATTATGAGTCAAAGTTATAGCGCCACCAACTGGCAGCAGGAAGTGTGTCATTTTCAAAATGCTTTGAAATCAGCCTCTTAATTTTACTCGATTTTCTTTAAACTTCATCAAAATCATGTCAAAACACGGCCGATAAGAATATGTAAAGGGGTCGATGATAAATCGAATGCTGTTGCCATGGCGACATGTCAAACTTTAAAATTAGATTCCTGTCTTTTCGAGGCAGTTAACATGCTTAGAATTTCATGAAACTCAACACACACATCAATATTAATGATAGTTAGACACTGGCAAAAGGTCATAAATGGGCGTGGAGCAGGCACTCTATAGCGCCATCTTTTGACAAAAGTTGGGGGGTTAGTTTTTCCTACAGTCACCAAACTCTGTACATATATTAATCTCATCAATTTGGACAACTTTCTAAATTAAACTCATTAGCTAAGACCAACAGGAAGCCGGCTATTTTGATTTGAATGTGGATTTTTGGAAAAATCAGGCTGTAAACAAATGCACACTACTTCTAAGAACAACCAGCTGTTCACACCAAACTTTTTTAACATGAAGAGAATATTCTGAAGATGTTAAATTGCGACCGGATTTTGGATATCTTGAACGGTGTGGACGTGGTGATTTTTTAAAGATATAGTAAAAAATATTTTTATATCTTTAAAGTGCAGCATCCAAACTCTTTAAAACTTTTTTCACACAGAGATCTAATCATTCTGAGCAAGTGCTGGAAATATAAATTTTATACAAGCTTCAATGAATTAAAGAAAATTAAAAAGATAACTCAGAAACCTGCTGTCACTCTGGTGAATGTCTCTACAGTATGTGTGTGCGTTCAGTCAGGCACAGAGAAGCTCATTATTGCAGGGGGGAGGGGTGAGAGGCAGAGAGGGTGACAGAGTAGAGAGCCATTCTACAGACCATCTTTGAACAAAATGCACATACTGTATGTAGTGTAATTACATAAATATGTCTGATCTTTGAGAGTCTGATATTTTGAGAAAATATAAAGGGTCACTAAGTCTTTCATTGTTTGTATTTTGCAGTTGTTGTTTTTTATTTATTTTTTACTTAACTGTACCATGAACTTGTCCTATTCAGTCACATAGCAAAAGATTTAAAAAAATACAACTTTTTAGCATGATCAATTTATCTTCATTGATAGACAATATTTACATAGTGTTATTTATTGAATATAAAATCATAATAATAAAAAATTAAGACAAACTTTGACAACAAAACAAACGTTACTGTTATCTCTTCAAAACATCTGAAAACCATAATTTTAAGATCAGTTATAAATATATATATATATCACCCCGTTAAAATACTCAACTTGATTTTTAAAGATATTTTGAAAGAATGAAGCGTTTATAGAGCACTTTATTGTGTATTGCTGTACACCCACATGAACTGTGTTCATGTTCATGTTAATTCACAGTACATAAACTTTATATGAATACTTTTTTTAGCTTAATATTAATTAACATTAATAAATGCTATTTATTTATTGGTCATGTTAACTAATATAGTTAATGCTAACAAATAAAACTGAATGGCAACATTTTATATTTTGTGTGTATGTGTCTGTGTGTTGATTTTAAAGTGTAACCCTTTCAATTCTGTAAACTTAAAATCCAAACTAGCAGATGGTTACTGTGAATGCATGTGCCAACTGGGCACCGTCTTCCTTATTGATTCTTAGTTATGACAAAAATTGATTTTATACAAAAATATATTATACAAAAATTGTTCAGATAGGTAACAATGACATTTAAGCAGAAGTGGTGGATGTAAAGGAAGCAATAATAACATTTTGCTATCATCATGAATTACATGTTCTTATTTGTAGCATACTGGTTCACAGTTGGCATCTATCTGAAGTCTTTGCATTGATTGCATTTAATTAAATCAACATTATATTTGGTCAGTCTGATCTTGAGGCCTTAGAGATGTTAAATTGTGAAGATCTTGAGTTTTCATTAAAGGGCATGTCCGTGGTGGCCTGACAAAGTTTGATGTTTCTGCATAGACATAGAAGTGGTTATAACTTAGCCTGAAAATGTCTGATCTGCCACAAAATTCACAGGTTTGGTAAGAGTCCTGGCCTGAAGACACCTAAAGACCAATATTCAGATATTATCATAGCGCCACCTGTTGGCAGCAGGATATATCATATATTTCACTAACTCAAACATACCAAGGTCAATCTGCACCAAACTTCATATGTTTGATAATAGTGCTGGCCTGAACACATCTACATGCCAATAATCAGTTATAGGCATAGCGCCACCAGCTGGCAGCGGCAAGTTTGGCACATTTAAGTGACTTTGACATATTTCTCCTACATTTACTGTATTAAAAGCATACTGCCCACCGTTTGCTGTTTTCCTGAAGCCACCGGTCGGCGGTGAGCCCGGGTGCGAGGGCCCGTTCATCGCTGCTCGCAGCTTTAATTAGGGCCCGAGCCCAAAAGGGCGAAGGCCCTATTGTTCTTCTAAGGATTCTTATTTGTTTTTTTTTATTTTTTTTTTTTTTTTTTTATTTTTTTTCAACCGTTGGGGCACTTTTGGGGGCCTTAACATACTCAAAAACTCTTGAAAATTTGCACACACGTCGGAATCTGCCGTCGTCCGGACGCCACAGAGGCTGGGACCCGGGCGTGGTTCAGGGCCTCTACAGCGCCCCCTGGAACACAGTTTGAAAACTTGATGTACTGCGCACACATACTTGCGCGTATTGATATGAAACTCGGTACACATATAGAACTCATCGAGCTGAACAACTTTTGTACTCTATGTCATGGGCTCCACGCAACAGGAAGTGAGATATTTAGGGCTGTTTAAAAAGCGCATGCTCTGGAATTTAACGTACTCCTCCCAGGAATTCCATGGGATTGTCACCAAACTCGGTCAGCATGATCTCAAGACATTGGGGACGCTAAATTGCGAGGAGATTTTTGATATCTCGAACGGTTTGGCCGTGGCAAGGCGACAAAGTTATGGCGAGAAATGAGAAACAGGAAGTGTCTAATAACTGTTGCACACATTGCCTGATTCTGATGAAACTTCACCAGTTTGTTCGTTGTATGATGCTGATTCCATAAATGTGACTATTATGAGTCAAAGTTATAGCGCCACCAACTGGCAGCAGGAAACGTGTCATTTTCAAAATGCTTTGAAATCAGCCTCTTAATTTTACTCGATTTTCTTTAAACTTCATCAAAATCATGTCAAAACACGGCCGATAAGAATATGTAAAGGGGTCGATGATAAATCAAATGCTGTTGCCATGGCAACGTGTCAAACTTTAAAATTACATTCCTGTCTTTTCGAGGCAGATAACATGCTTAGAATTTCATGAAACTCAACACACACATCAATATTAATGATAGTTAGACACTGGCAAAAGGTCATAAATGGGCGTGGAGCAGGCACTCTATAGCGCCATCTTTTGACAAAAGTTGGGGGGTTAGTTTTTCCTACAGTCACCAAACTCTGTACTTATATTGTTCTCATCAATCTGGACAACTTTCTAAATCAAACTCATTAGCTAAGACCAACAGAAAGCCGGCTATTTTGATTTAAAGGTGGATTTTTTGAAAAATCAGGTAGTAAACAAATTCACACTACTCCTAAGAACAACCAGCTGTTCACACCAAACTTTTTTAACATGAAGAGAAGATTCTGAAGATGTTAAATTGCGAGCGGATTTTGGATATCTCGAACGGTGTTGACATGGTGATTTTTTAAAGATGTAGTAAAAAACATAACCCTAATTTTTTATATCTTTAAAGTGCAGCATCCAAACTCTTTAAAACTTTTTTCACACAGAGATCTAATCATTCTGAGCAAGTGCTGGAAATATAAATTTTATACAAGCTTCAATGAATTAAAGAAAATTAAAAAGATAACTCAGAAACCTGCTGTCACTCTGGTGAATGTCTCTACAGTATGTGTGTGCGTTCAGTCAGGCACAGAGAAGCTCATTATTGCAGGGGGGAGGGGTGAGAGGCAGAGAGGGTGACAGAGTAGAGAGCCATTCTACAGACCATCTTTGAACATAATGCACATACTGTATGTAGTGTAATTACATAAATATGTCTGATCTTTGAGAGTCTGATATTTTGAGAAAATATAAAGGGTCACTAAGTCTTTCATTGTTCGTATTTTGCAGTTGTTGTTTTTTATTTATTTTGTACTTAACTGTACCATGAACTTGTCCTATTCAGTCACATAGCAAAAGATTTAAAAAAATACAACTTTTTAGCATGATCAATTTATCTTCATTGATAGACAATATTTACATAGTGTTATTTATTGAATATAAAATAATAATAATAAAAAATTAAGACAAACTTTGACAACAAAACAAACGTTACTGTTATCTCTTCAAAACATCTGAAAACCATAATTTTAAGAACAGTTATAAATATATATATCACCCCGTTAAAATACTCAACTTGATTTTTAAAGATATTTTGAAAGAATGGAGCGTTTATAGAGCACTTTATTGTGTATTGCTGTACACCCACATGAACTGTGTTCATGTTCATGTTAATTCACAGTACATAAACTTTATATGAATACTTTTTCTTAGCTTAATATTAATTAACATTAATAAATGCTATTTATTTATTGGTCATGTTAACTGATATAGTTAATTTTAACAAATGAAACTGGATGGCAACATTTTATATTTTGTGTGTATGTGTCTGTGTGTTGATTTTAAAGTGTAACCCTTTTAATTCTGTAAACTTAAAATCCAAACTAGCAGATGGTTACTGTGAATGCATGTGCCAACTGGGCACCGTCTTCCTTATTGATTCTTAGTTATGACAACAATTGATTTTATACAAAAATATATTATACAAAAATTGTAAAGATAGGTAACAATGACATTTAAGCAGAAGTGGTGGATATAGAGGAAGCAATAATAACATTTTGCTATCATCATGAATTACATGTTCTTATTTGTAGCATACTGGTTCACAGTTGGCATCTATCTGAAGTCCTTGCATTGATTGCATTTAATTAAATCAACATTATATTTGGTCAGTCTGATCTTGAGGCCTTAGAGATGTTAAATTGTGAAGATCTTGAGTTTTCATTAAAGGGCATGTCCGTGGTGGCCTGACAAAGTTTGATGTTTCTGCATAGACATAGAAGTGGTTATAACTTAGCCTGAAAATGTCTGATCTGCCACAAAATTCACAGGTTTGGTAAGAGTCCTGGCCTGAAGACACCTAAAGACCAATATTCAGATATTATCATAGCACCACCTGTTGGCAGCAGGATATCTCATATATTTCACTAACTCAAACATACCAAGGTCAATCTGCACCAAACTTCATATGTTTGATAATAGTGCTGGCCTGAACACATCTACATGCCAATAATCAGTTATAGGCATAGCGCCACCATCTGGCAGTGGCAAGTTTGGCACATTTAAATGACTTATGACATATTTTTTCTACATTTACTGTATTAAAAGCATACTGCCCACCGTTTGCTGATTTCCTGAAGCCACCGGTCGGCGGTGAGCCCAGGTGCGAGGGCCCGTTCATCGCTGCTCGCAGCTTTAATTCTTCTTCTTCTTCTTCTTCTCCAAAGTGAAAAGTCTTTTTGAGGGCCTAAACATGCCCGAAAACTCACGAAACTTTGCACACGCATCAGACCTGGCGAAAATTTACATCTGATATGGTTTTCAAAAGTGGGTGTGGCAAAATGGCTCGATAGCGCCACCTATAAAATTTCAACGGAGTGCCCCTCGAGCTACGTTTCACGTACATGTACGAAACTCGGTACACATATGTAACACACCAATACCTACAAAAAAGTCTCCTGGTGCAACATCCGAAACCCAACAGGAAGTCAGTTATATTGAATTTCCTGTACGATTTTTGTGCAGTTTTTGCCATTTTCAGGCCTCATACTTTAACGAACTCCTCCTGCAGTTTTTATCCGATCATCTTCAAATTTGCTGAGTGTCATCATAAGGCCTTTGCGATGTTAAATTGCGAAGCTTTAGAGTTTTCGTCGAAGGGCGTGTCCGTGGCGGCCGGACAAACTTTGATGTTTCGCCATGAAAAAGGAAGTTGCTATAACTCAGGCATACGATGTCCGATCTGCCTCAAACTTCACATGTTTGATGACAGTCCGGTCCTGAACACACGTCAGTGCCCATATTCAGTTATAGTCATAGCGCCACCTGCTGACAACAGGAAATGACATGTTTAACACTGTTACGGACTCCTAGAAACATATTGAAAAGCGTTAACAAGTCTTAAATAGGCTAGCAACATGCTACAAAGATGCTAAGACGTGCTAGCAACACTTAGCTAAGAGCTAAAGCATTCTATTAATACAAATACAAAAAGAAATTGCTGTAACTCATGTATATAATGTTGAATCTGACCCAAACTTAATATTCAACATGCTACAAAAATAATAAAGCATGCTAGCAACACTTAGCTAATATGCTAAAGCATGCTAATAATACAATGAAACAGGAAGTTACTCTAACTCAGGCATACAATGTCCAATCAGCCCCAAACTTAACATGTTTGATAAGAATCCTGGCCTAAAAACACGCCAATGCCCGTATTCAGTTATAGTCATAGCGCCACCAGCTGGTAACAGGAAGCCACATGTTTAATACTGTTGTGGATGCCTAGCAACATTTTAAAAAAATTCAACAACTGTTAAACAGGGTAGCAACATGCTAGAAACATGCTATAACATGTTAGCAACATTTAGCTAAGTGCTAAAGCATACTCTTAATGCAATGAAACAGGAAGTTACTCTAACTCAGGCATGCAATGTCCAATCAGCCCCAAACGTCACATGTTTGATAACAGTCCTGGCCTGAAGATATCTACATGCCAATATTCAGTTATAGTTATAGCGCCACCTACTGTCAACAGGAAGTGACATGTTTAACACTGTGACACACTATTAGCAACACACTAAAAAAGCCATTGAGTGCTATACTAGTTTAAAACGTACTCAAACATGCTAGCAACACTAACTTAGTGCTAAAGCATGTTGTTAAAGACATAAAACAGGAAGTTACTGTAACTCAGACATGCAATGTCCAATCAGCCCCAAACTTCACATGTTTGATAACAGTCCTGGCCTGAAGATATATACATGCCCATATTCAGTTATAGTCACAGCGCCACCTGCTGACAACAGGAAGTGACGTTTAATGGTGTTACGGACTCCTAGCAACATAATAAAAAGCGTCAGCAAGTTTTAAATAGGCTAGCATCATGCTAGAATCATGTTAAAACATGCTAGCAACACTTAGCTGAGAGCTAAAGCATGATATTAATACAAAGAAAAATAAGTGTAACTCATGCATACAATGTCCAATCTGACCCAAGCTTAATATGTTTGATAAGAGTCCTGGTCTGAACACAAGCCCATGCCCATATTCAGTTATAGTGATAGTGCCACCTGCTGGCAACAGGAAGTCACATGTTTAATACTGTTGTGGATGCCAAGCTACATTTTAAAATTATCAACAAGTGTTAAATAGGGTAGCAACATGCTAGAAACATGTTAGCAACATTTAGCTAAGTGCTAAAGCATACTCTTAATGCAATGAAACAGGAAGTTACTGAAACTCAGGCATGCAATGTCCAATCAGCCCCAAACTTAATATGTTTGATAAGAGTCTTGGCCTGAATACATTTACATGCCAATATTCAGTTTTAGTCATAGCGCCACCAGCTGGCAACAGCAAATTACTTGTTTTACACTAACTTAAGCATGCAATGTACAATTTGCACCAAACTTGACATGTTTGCCAATAGTCCTGGCCTGAAGACATCTAAAAGCCAATATTTTGTAATAGCGCCACCTGTTGGCAGAAGGATATGTCATGACTTACACTCAAGCATGCCATGTTCAAGCTTCACCAAACTTCATATGTTTGATAAAAGCACTGGCATGAACACATCTGCATGCCAATATTCAGTTATAGGCATAGCGCCACCAGCTGGCAGAAGGAAGATTGGCACATATCAATGACTTTGACATATTCCTCCTACATTTTCTGTGTTAATAGCATAGTGCCCACCATTCGCCACCGATCGGCGGTGAGCCCGAGTGCGAGGGCCCTACCATCGCTGCTTGCAGCTTTAATTAGGGCCCGAGCACCGATGGTGTGAGGACCCTATTGAATCTGCTCCGTTTATTATTATTATTATTATTATTATTATTATTATTATTATTATTATTCTCCAAAATGAATCGCATTTTTGAGGGCTTAGACATAACCGAAAACTCATGAAACTTTGCACACACATCAAACCTGGCGAAAATTTACGTCTGATATGGGTTTCAGAGATGGGTGTGGCAAAATGGCTCGACAGCGCCACCTTTAGACGTTCAGCGGTGTGCGCTTTCAGCTGTGATTCACGTACATGCACGCAAATCGGTACACACATGTAACACACCAATACCTACAAAAAAGCCTCTTGGAGCAAAATCCGGAACCCAACAGGAAGTCGGTTAATATTAATATTCTCAACAAAATTTGTGTCATTTTTGCCATTTTCAGGCGTCGTACTTGAACGAACTCCTCCTACAGATTTATTCGGATCAACGCCAAATTTGCAGAGTCTAGTCTAAAGCCCTTTGTGACGTTAAATTGTGAAGATCTAGAGTTTTCATCGGAGGGCGTGTCCGTGGCGGCCTCGCAAATTTCGATGTTTCGCCATGAAAAAGGAAGTTGCTATAACTTAGGCATAAAATGTCCGATCTGTCCCAAACTTCACATGTGTTATAACACTCCTGACCTGAAGACATCTACATGCCTATATTCAGTTATAGTCATAGCGCCACCTGCAGGCAACAGGAAGTATCATGCTGTACTCTACAACCAACTCCTCCTGGAGATTTATGCAGATCAACACCAAAATCGGTCAGTCTAATATAAAGGCCTTAGTGATGTTAAATTGTGAAGATCTTGAGTTTTCGGTAAAGGGTGTGTCCGTGGCGGCCTGACAAATTTCGAGGTCTCGCCATGGATATAAAACTTGTTATAACTCAGCCATAAAATGTCCGATTTGCCTCAAACTTCACATATTCGATAAGAGTCCTGGCCTGAACACATCTGAAGGCCAATATTCTATTATAATAACAGCGCCACCTGTTGGCAACAGGAAATGACTTGTATCAAACTCCTCCTAGAGACTTAATGATATCAACATTATATTTGGTCAGTCTGATCTCGAAGCCTTAGAGATGTTAAATTGTGAAGATCTTGAGTTTTCGTCAAAGGGCGTGTCCGTGGTGGCCTGACAAAGTTTGATGTTTCGCCATGGACATAGAAGTTGTTATAACTCAGCCATAAAATGTCCAGTCTGTCTCAAACTTCACATGTTTGGTAAGAGTCCTGGCCTGAAGACATCTAAAGGCCAATATTCAGATATTATCATAGCGCCACCTATTGGCAGCAGGATATAACATATCTTGCACTAACTTAAACATACCAAGGTCAATCTGCACCAAACTTCATATGTTTGATGAAAGTGCTTGCCTGAACACATCTACATGCCAATAATCAGTTATAGGCATAGCGCCACCAGCTGGCAGCAGGAAGTTTAGCACATTTAAGTGACTTTGATCTATTTTTGCTACATTTACTGTATTAAAAGCATACTGCCCACCGTTTGCTGTTTTCCTAAAGCCACCGGTCGGCGGTGAGCCCGGGTGCGAGGGCCCGTTCATCGCTGCTTGCAGCTTTAATTATTATTATTATTCTTCTTATCCGGAATGAATCGCATTTTTGAGGGCCTAAACATACCCGAAAACTAACAAAACTTTGCACACACATCAGACCTGGCGAAAATGGACATCTGATATGGGTTGCAGAAGTGGGTGTGGCAAAATGGCTCAATAGCGCCACCTTTACACGTTCCGCGGTGTGCGCATTCAGCTGTGATTATCGTACATGCACAAAAATCGGTACACATATGTAACACACCAATACCTACAAAAAAGCCTCTTGAGATAAAATCCGAAACCCAACAGGAAGTCGGTTATTATTAATTTTCTCAGCAAAATTTGTGTCATTTTTGCCATTTTCAGGTGTCATACTTGAACGAACTCCTCCTAGAGATTTATTCCGATCAACACCAAATTTGGTGAGTCTAATCTAAAGCCCTTTGTGACGTTAAATTGTGAAGATCTAGAGTTTTCATCGGAGGGCGTGTCCGTGGCGGCCTCGCAAATTTCGATGTTTCGCCATGAAAAAGGAAGTTGCTATAACTTAGGCATAAAATGTCCGATCTGTCCCAAACTTCACATGTGTGATAACACTCCTGACCTGAAGACATCTACATGCCCATATTCAGTTATAGTCATAGCGCCACCTGCTGGCAACAGGAAGTGTCATGTTGTACTCTGCAACAAACTCCTCCTAGAAATTTATACAGATCAACACCAAAATCGGTCAGTCTAATATAAAGGCTTTAGTGATGTTAAATTGCGAAGATCTTGAGTTTTCGTTGAAGGGCGTGTCCGTGGCGGCCTGACAAATTTCGAGTTCTCGCCATGGATATAAAACTTGTTATAACTCAGCCATAAAATGTCCAATTAGCCTCAAACTTCACATATTCGATAAGAGTCCTGGCCTAAACACATCTGAAGGCCAATATTCTATTATAATCACAGCGCCCCCTGTTGGCAACAGGAAATGACTTGTATCAAACTCCTCTTAGAGATTTAATGATATTAACATTTTATTTGGTCATTCTGATCTAGAGGCCTTAAAGATGTTAAATTGCGAAGATCTTGAGTTTTCGTTAAAGGGCGTGTCTGTGGCGGCGTGACAAAGTTTGATGTTTCGCCATGGACATAGAAGTTGTTATAACTCAGCCATAAAATGTTCGATCTACCTCAAACTTCACAGGTTTGGTAAGAGTCCTGGCCTGAAGACAGCAAAAGGCCAATATTCAGATATTATCATAGCGCCACCTGTTGGCAGCAGGATATATCATATCTTTCACTAACTCAAACATACCAAGGTCAATCTGCACCAAACTTCATATGTTTGATGAAAGTGGTGGCCTGAACACATCTACATGCCAATAATCAGTTATATGCATAGCGCCACCAGCTGGCAGCAGGAAATTTGGCACATTTAAGTGACTTTGACATATTTCTCCTATTTTTTATGTATTAAAAGCATACTACCCACCATTTGCTGTTTTCCTAAAGCCACCGGTCGGCGGTGAGCCCGGGTGCGAGGGCCCGTTCATCGCTGCTTGCAGCTTTAATTAGGGCCCGAGCCCAAAAGGGCGAAGGCCCTATTGTTCTTCTAAGGGTTCTTATTTTTTTTTTTTTTTTTTTATTTTTTTACACCTTCCGGGCACTTTTGGGGGCCTTAACATACTCAAAAACTCTTGAAAATTTGCACACACGTCGGAATCTGCGGCCATCAGGACGCCACAGAGGCTGGGACCCGGGCGTGGTTCAGGGCCTCTACAGCGCCCCCTGGAACACAGTTTGAAAACTTGATGTACTGCGCACACATACTTGCACATATTGATATGAAACTCGGTACACATATAGATCTCACTGAGCCAAACAACTTTTGTACTCTATGTCATAGGCTCCACCTGACAGGAAGTGAGATATTTAGGGCTGTTTAAAAAGCGCATGCTCTGGAATTTAACGTACTCCTCCCAGGAATTCCATGGGATTGTCACCAAACTCGGTCAGCATGATCTCAAGACATTGGGGACGCTAAATTGCGAGGAGATTTTTGATATCTCGAATGGTTTGGCCGTGGCAAGGCGACAAAGTTATGGCGAGAAATGAGAAACAGGAAGTGTCTAATAACTGTTGCACACATTGCCTGATTCTGATGAAACTTCACCAGTTTGTTCGTTGTATGATGCCGATTCCATAAATGTGACTATTATGAGTCAAAGTTATAGCGCCACCAACTGGGAGCAGGAAGTGTGTCATTTTCAAAATGCTTTGAAATCAGCCTCTTAATTTTACTCGATTTTCTTTAAACTTCATCAAAATCATGTCAAAACACGGCCGATAAAAATATGTAAAGGGGTCGATGATAAATCGAATGCTGTTGCCATGGCAACATGTCAAACTTTAAAATTAGATTCCTGTCTTTTCGAGGCAGATAACATGCTTAGAATTTCATGAAACTCAACACACACATCAATATTAATGATAGTTAGACACTGGCAAAAGGTCATAAATGGGCGTGGAGCAGGCACTCTATAGCGCCATCTTTTGACAAAAGTTGGGGGGTTAGTTTTTCCTACAGTCACCAAACTCTGTACATATATTAATCTCATCAATCTGGACAACTTTCTAAATCAAACTCATTAGCTAAGACCAACAGGAAGCCGGCTATTTTGGTTTGAAGGTGGATTTTTTGAAAAATCAGGCTGTAAACAAATTCACACTACTTCTAAGAACAACCAGCTGTTCACACCAAACTTTTTTAACATGAAGAGAAGATTCTGAAGATGTTAAATTGCGAGCGGATTTTGGATATCTTGAACGGTGTGGACATGGTGATTTTTTAAAGATATAGTAAAAAATATTTTTATATCTTTAAAGTGCAGCATCCAAACTCTTTAAAACTTTTTTCACACAGAGATCTAATCATTCTGAGCAAGTGCTGGAAATATAAATTTTATACAACCTTCAATGAATTAAAGAAAATTAAAAAAATAACTCAGAAACCTGCTGTCACTCTGGTGAATGTCTCTACAGTATGTGTGTGCGTTCAGTCAGGCACAGAGAAGCTCATTATTGCAGGGGGGAGGGGTGAGAGGCAGAGAGGGTGACAGAGTAGAGAGCCATCCTACAGACCATCTTTGAACAAAAAATGCACATATGTATTGTAATTACATAAATATGTCTGATCTTTGAGAGTCTGATATTTTGAGAAAATATAAAGGGTCACTAAGTCTTTCATTGTTCGTATTTTGCAGTTGTTGTTTTTCATTTATTTTTTACTTAACTGTACCATGAACTTGTCCTATTCAGTCACATAGCAAAAGATTTAAAAAATACAACTTTTTAGCATGATCAATTTATCTTCATTGATAGACAATATTTGCATAGTGTTATTTATTGAATATAAAATAATAATAATAAAAAATTAAGACAGACTTTGACAACAAAACAAACGTTACTGTTATCTCTTCAAAACATCTGAAAACCATCATTTTAAGATCAGTTATATATATATATATCACCCCGTTAAAATACTCAACTTGATTTTTAAAGATATTTTGAAAGAATGAAGCGTTTATAGAGCACTTTATTGTGTATTGCTGTACACCCACATGAACTGTGTTCATGTTCATGTTAATTCACAGTACATAAACTTTATATGAATACTTTTTTTAGCTTAATATTAATTAACATTAATAAATGCTATTTATTTATTGGTCATGTTAACTAATATAGTTAATTTTAACAAATGAAACTGGATGGCAACATTTTATATTTTGTGTGTATGTGTCTGTGTGTTGATTTTAAAGTCTAACCCTTTCAATTCTGTAAACTTAAAATCCAAACTAGCAGAGAGTTACTGTGAATGCATGTGCCAACTGGGCACCATTTTCCTTATTGATTCTTAGTTATGTAGCGCTTAAGAGTGATGTCTTGTAACAGGAGGAGTCACCAGCAAAGCAATATCCACACAAAACTTGTACAGATAGGTAACAATGACATTTAAGCAGAAGTGGTGGACGTAAAGCAAGCAATAATAACATTTTGTTATCATCATGAATCATGTTCTTATCGTCATCATCAGAGTATAGGGAAAATTTTGCATATTGGTTCACAGTTGGCATTATCTGAAGTCCTTGCATTGATTACATTTAATTAAATCAACATTATATTTGGTCAGTCTGATCTTGAGGCCTTAGAGATGTTAAATTGTGAAGATCTTGAGTTTTCATTGAGTTGTTATAACTTAGCCATAAAATGTCTGATCTGCCACAAAATTCACAGGTTTGGTAAGAGTCCTGGCCTGAAGACACCTAAAGACTAATATTCAGATATTATCATAGTGCCACTTGTTGGCAGCAGGATATATCATATCTTTCACTAACTCAAACATACCAAGGTCAATCTGCACCAAACTTCATATGTTTGATAATAGTGCTGGCCTGAACACATCTACATGCCAATAATCAGTTACAGGCATAGCGCCACCATCTGGCAGCGGCAAGTTTGGCACATTTAAATGACTTATGACATAATTTTTCTATATTTACTGTATTAAAAGCATACTGCCCACCGTTTGCTGATTTCCTGAAGCCACCAGTCGGCGGTGAGCCCAGGTGCGAGGGCCCGTTCATCGCTGCTCGCAGCTTTAATTAGGGCCCGAGCCCAAAAGGGCGAAGGCCCTATTGTTCTTCTAAGGGTTATTATTTTTTTTTTTTTTTTTTTTTTTATTTTTTTCAACCTTCCGGGCACTTTTGGGGGCCTTAACATACTCAAAAACTCTTGAAAATTTGCACACACGTCGGAATCTGCGGCCATCAGGACGCCAAAGAGGCTGGGACCCGGGCGTGGTTCAGGGCCTCTACAGCGCCCCCTGGAACACAGTTTGAAAACTTGATGTACTGCGCACACATACTTGCATGTATTGATATGAAACTCGGTACACATATAGATCTCACTGAGCCAAACAACTTTTGTACTCTATGTCATGGGCTCCACGCAACAGGAAGTGAGATATTTAGGGCTGTTTAAAAAGCGCATGCTCTGGAATTTAACGTACTCCTCCCAGGAATTCCATGGGATTGTCACCAAACTCGGTCAGCATGATCTCAAGACATTGGGGACGCTAAATTGCGAGGAGATTTTTGATATCTCGAACGGTTTGGCCGTGGCAAGGCGACAAAGTTATGGCGAGAAATGAGAAACAGGAAGTGTCTAATAACTGTTGACCACATTGCCTGATTCTGATGAAACTTCACCAGTTTGTTCGTTGTATGATGCCGATTCCATAAATGTGACTATTATGAGTCAAAGTTATAGCGCCACCAACTGGCAGCAGGAAGTGTGTCATTTTCAAAATGCTTTGATATCAGCCTCTTAATTTTACTCGATTTTCTTTAAACTTCATCAAAATCATGTCAAAACACGGCCGATAAGAATATGTAAAGGGGTCGATGATAAATCGAATGCTGTTGCCATGGCAACATGTCAAACTTTAAAATTAGATTCCTGTCTTTTCGAGGCAGTTAACATGCTTAGAATTTCATGAAACTCAACACACACATCAATATTTATGATAGTTAGACACTGGCAAAAGGTCATAAATGGGCGTGGAGCAGGCACTCTATAGCGCCATCTTTTGACAAAAGTTGGGGGGTTAGTTTTTCCTACAGTCACTAAACTCTGTACATATATTAATCTCATCAATTTGGACAACTTTCTAAATCAAACTCATTAGCTGAGACCAACAGGAAGCCGGCTATTTTGATTTGAATGTGGATTTTTTGAAAAATCAGGCTGTAAACAAATGCACACTACTTCTAAGAACAACCAGCTGTTCACACCAAACTTTTTTAACATGAAGAGAATATTCTGAAGATGTTAAATTGCGACCGGATTTTGGATATCTTGAACGGTGTGGACGTGGTGATTTTTTAAAGATATAGTAAAAAATATTTTTATATCTTTAAAGTGCAGCATCCAAACTCTTTAAAACTTTTTTCACACAGAGATCTAATCATTCTGAGCAAGTGCTGGAAATAAAAAATGTATACAAGCTTCTATGAATTAAAGAAAATTTAAAAAAGAACTCAGAAACCTGCTGTCACTCTGGTGAATTACTCTACAGTATGTGTGTGCGTTCAGTCAGGCACAGAGAAGCTCATTATTGCAGGGGGGAGGGGTGAGAGGCAGAGAGGGTGACAGAGTAGAGAGCCATCCTACAGACCATCTTTGAACAAAATGCACATACTGTATGTAGTGTAATTACATAAATATGTCTGATCTTTGAGAGTCTGATATTTTGAGAAAATATAAAGGGTCACTAAGTCTTTCATTGTTCATTTTTTGCAGTTGTTGTTTTTTATTTATTTTTTACTTAACTGTACCATGAACTTGTCCTATTCAGTCACATAGCAAAAGATTTTAAAAAATACAACTTTTTAGCATGATCAATTTATCTTCATTGATAGACAATATTTACATAGTGTTATTTATTGAATATAAAATCATAATAATAAAAAATTAAGACAAACTTTGACAACAAAACAAACGTTACTGTTATCTCTTCAAAACATCTGAAAACCATAATTTTAAGATCAGTTATATATATGTATCACCCCGTTAAAATACTCAACTTGATTTTTAAAGATATTTTGAAAGAATGAAGCGTTTATAGAGCACTTTATTGTGTATTGCTGTACACCCACATGAACTGTGTTCATGTTCATGTTAATTCACAGTACATAAACTTTATATGAATACTTTTTTTAGCTTAATATTAATTAACATTAATAAATGCTATTTATTTATTGGTCATGTTAACTGATATAGTTAATTTTAACAAATGAAACTGGATGGCAACATTTTATATTTTGTGTGTATGTGTCTGTGTGTTGATTTTAAAGTGTAACCCTTTCAATTCTGTAAACTTAAAATCCAAACTAGCAGATGGTTACTGTGAATGCATGTGCCAACTGGGCACCGTCTTCCTTATTGATTCTTAGTTATGACAACAATTGATTTTATACAAAAATATATTATACAAAAATTGTACAGATAGGTAACAATGACATTTAAGCAGAAGTGGTGGATATAAAGGAAGCAATAATAACATTTTGCTATCATCATGAATTACATGTTCTTATTTGTAGCATACTGGTTCACAGTTGGCATCTATCTGAAGTCCTTGCATTGATTGCATTTAATTAAATCAACATTATATTTGGTCAGTCTGATCTTGAGGCCTTAGAGATGTTAAATTGTGAAGATCTTGAGTTTTCATTAAAGGGCATGTCCGTGGTGGCCTGACAAAGTTTGATGTTTCTGCATAGACATAGAAGTGGTTATAACTTAGCCTGAAAATGTCTGATCTGCCACAAAATTCACAGGTTTTGGTAAGAGTCCTGGCCTGAAGACACCTAAAGACCAATATTCAGATATTATCATAGCGCCACCTGTTGGCAGCAGGATATCTCATATATTTCACTAACTCAAACACACCAAGGTCAATCTGCACCAAACTTCATATGTTTGATAATAGTGCTGGCCTGAACACATCTACATGCCAATAATCAGTTATAGGCATAGCGCCACCAGCTGGCAGCAGCAAGTTTGGCACATTTAAATGACTTATGACATATTTTTTCTATATTTACTGTATTAAAAGCATACTGCCCACCGATTGCTGTTTTCCTGAAGCCACCGGTCGGCGGTGAGCCCGGGTGCGAGGGCCCGTTCATCGCTGCTCGCAGCTTTAATTAGGGCCCGAGCACTACAGTGCGAGGACCCTATTGGAATTGCTCCGTTTATTAGGGCCCGAGCCCAAAAGGGCGAAGGCCCTATTGTTCTTCTAAGGATTCTTATTTTTTTTTTTTTTTTTTTTTTTTTCAACCGTTGGGGCACTTTTGGGGGCCTTAACATACTCAAAAACTCTTGAAAATTTGCACACACGTCGGAATCTGCCGTCGTCCGGACGCCACAGAGGCTGGGACCCGGGCGTGGTTCAGGGCCTCTACAGCGCCCCCTGGAACACAGTTTGAAAACTTGATGTACTGCGCACACATACTTGACCGTATTGATATGAAACTCGGTACACATATAGAACTCATCGAGCTGAACAACTTTTGTACTCTATGTCATGGGCTCCACGCAACAGGAAGTGAGATATTTAGGGCTGTTTAAAAAGCGCATGCTCTGGAATTTAACGTACTCCTCCCAGGAATTCCATGGGATTGTCACCAAACTCGGTCAGCATGATCTCAAGACATTTGGGACGCTAAATTGCGAGGAGATTTTTGATATCTCGAACGGTTTAGCCGTGGCAAGGCGACAAAGTTATGGCGAGAAATGAGAAACAGGAAGTGTCTAATAACTGTTGCACACATTGCCTGATTCTGATGGAACTTCACCAGTTTGTTCCTTGTATGATGCCGATTCCATAAATGTGACTATTATGAGTCAAAGTTATAGCGCCACCAACTGGCAGCAGGAAACGTGTCATTTTCAAAATGCTTTGAAATCAGCCTCTTAATTTTACTTGATTTTCTTCAAACTTCATCAAAATAATGTCAAAACACGGCCGATGAGAATATGTAAAGGGGTTGATGATAAATCAAATACCGTTGCCATGGCAACGTGTCAAACTTTAAAATTTGATTCCTGTCTTTTCGAGGCAGATAACATGCTTAGAATTTCATGAAACTCAACACACGCATCAATATTAATGATAGTTAGACACTGGCAAAAGGTCATAAATGGGCGTGGAGCAGGCACTCTCTAGCGCCATCTTTTGACAAAAGTTGGGGGGTTAGTTTTTCCTACAGTCACAAAACTCTGTACATATATTGTTCTCATCAATCTGGACAACTTTCTAAATCAAACTCATTAGCTAAGACCAACAGGAAGCCGGCTATTTTGATTTGAATGTGGATTTTTGGAAAAATCAGGCTGTAAACAAATTCACACTCCTTCTAAGAAAAATAAGGTATTCACACCAAACTTTTTTAACATGAAGAGAAGATTCTGAAGATGTTAAATTGCGAGCGGATTTGGGATATCTTGAACGGTGTTGACGTGGTGATTTTTTAAAGATGTAGTAAAAAACATAACCGTAATTTTTTAATATCTTTAAAGTGCAGCATCCAAACTCTTTAAAACTTTTTTCACACAGAGATCTTATCATTCTGAGCAAGTGGTGTAAATATCAATTTTATACAAGCTTCTATGAATTAAAGAAAATTAAAAAAAGAAATTAGAAACCTGCTGTCACTCTGCCTGTGCCTGTCTGTGTTCAGTCACCATTGAGTCACTGAAGAGTGACTGAAGGGGGGAGGGGTGTAAGGGAGAGAGACCAGTGGAACATGCTGTTTTGCTTAAGACCATCTTTGAGGAAGATGCACATTGCTGTAGCGTAATCGACATAAATATGTCTGATATTTTGAGAAAATATAAAGGGTCATTAAATCTTTCATTGTTTGTATTTTGCAGTTGTTGTTTTTTATTTATTTTTACTGAACTGTACCATGAACTTGTCCTATTCAGTCACATAGCAAAAGATTAAGAAAAATACAACTTTTAAGCATGAGTGAATAATCTTCATTGTAGACAATATTTTCATAGTGTTATTTATTGAATATAAAATTATAATAATTAAAAATTTCAAGACAAACTTTGACAACAAAACAAACTTTGCTGTTATCTGTTCAAAACATCCGAAAACCATAATTTGAAGATCAGTTATATATATATCGCCCCATTAAAACACTCAACTTGATTTTTAAAGATATTTTGAAAGAATTAAGCGTTTATAGAGCACTTTATTGTGTATTGCTGTACACCCACATGAACTGTGTTCATGTTCATGTTAATTCACAGTACATAAACTAAAAGATACTAATTTACCTTTAAACAATATATGAATACTTTTTTTTTAGCTTAATATTAATTAACATTAATAAATGCTATTTAATTATTGTTCATGTTAACTAATATAGTTAATGTTAACAAATGAAACTGGATGGCAACATTTTATATATTGTGTGTATGTGTCTCTGTGTTGATTTTAAAGTGTAACCCTTTCAATTCAGTAAACTTAAAATCCAAACTAGCAGAGGGTTACTGTGAATGCATTTGCCAACTGTGCACCGTTTTCCTAATTGATTCTTAGTTATGTAGCGCTTAAGAGTGATGTCTTATAACAGGAGTCACCAGCAAAGCAATATCCACATTCAAATTGTACAGATAGGTAACGATTTAAGCAGAAGTGGTGAATGTAATGCAAGCAATAATAACATTTTGTTATCATCATGAATTACATGTTCTTATCATCATCATCATCAGAATATAGGGAAAATGTTCACATTTGGTTCACAGTTGGCATTATCTGAAGTCCTTGCAGGGGATTAGGTTTATAGCAAACTCCTCCTAGACATTTAATGAAATCAACATTATATTTGGTCAGTCTGATCTAGAGGCCTTAGAGATGTTAAATTGTGAAGATCTTGAGTTTTCGTTATAGGGCGTGTCCGTGGCGGCCTGACAAAGTTTGATGTTTCGCCATGGACATAGGTGTAATAACTCAGCCATAAAATGTCTGATCTGCCTCAAACTTCACAGGTTTGGTAAGAGTCCTGGCCTGAAGACACCTAAAGGCCAATATTCAGATATTATCATAGCGCCACCTGTTGACACCAGGATATATCATATCTTTCACTAACTCAAACATACCAAGGTCAATCTGCACCAAACTTCATATGTTTGATAATAGTGCTGGCCTGAACACATCTACATGCAAATAATCATTTATAGGCATAGCGCCACCAGCTGGCAGCAGGAAATTTGGCACATTTAAGTGACTTTGACATATTTCTCCTACTTTTAATGTATTAAAAGCATACTACCCACCATTTGCTGTGTTCCTAAAGCCACCGGTCGGCGGTGAGCCCGTGTGCGAGGGCCCGTTCATCGCTGCTTGCAGCTTTAATTATTATTCTTCTTCTTCTCCAAAATGAAAAGTCTTTTTGAGGGCCTAAACATGCCCGAAAACTCACGAAACTTTGCACACGCATCAGACCTGGTGAAAATTTACATCTGATATGGTTTTAAAAAGTGGGTGTGGCAAAATGGCTCGATAGCGCCACCTATAAAATTTCAACGGAGTGCGCCTCGAGCTACGTTTCACGTACATGTACGAAACTCGGTACACATATGTAACACACCAATACCTACAAAAAAGTCTCCTGGTGCAACATCCGAAACCCAACAGGAAGTCCGTTATATTGAATTTCCTGTACGATTTTTGTGCAGTTTTTGCCATTTTCAGGCCTCGTACTTTAACGAACTCCTCCTACAGTTTTTATCCGATCATCTTCAAATTTGCTGAGTGTCATCATAAGGCCTTTGCGATGTTAAATTGCGAAGCTTTAGAGTTTTCGTCGATGGGCGTGTCCGTGGCGGCCTGACAAACTTTGATGTTTCGCCATGAAAAAGGAAGTTGCTATAACTCAGGCATACGATGTCCGATCTGCCTCAAACTTCACATGTTTGATGACAGTCTGGTCCTGAACACATGTCAGTGCACAAATTCAGTTATAGTCATAGCGCCACCTGCTGACAACAGGAAATGACATGTTTAACACTGTTACGGACTCTTAGCAACATATTGAAAAGCGTTAACAAGTCGTAAATAGGCTAGGAACATGCTACAAACATGCTAAAACATGCTAGCAACACTTAGCTAAGAGCTAAAGCATGCTATTAATAAAAATACAAAAGGAAATTGCTGTAACTCATGTATATACTGTTGAATCTGACCCAAACTTAATATTCAACATGCTACAAAAATAATAAAGCATGCTAGCAACACTTAGCTAATATGCTAAAGCATGCTAATAATACAATAAAACAGGAAGTTACTCTAACTCAGGCATACCATGTCCAATCAGCCCCAAACTTAACACGTTTGATAAGAATCCTGGCCTAAACACACGCCCATGCCTGTATTCAGTTATAGTCATAGCGCCACCAGCTGGTAACAGGAAGCCATATGTTTAATACTGTTGTGGATGACTAGCAACAGTGCTAAGTGCTAAAGCATGCTCTTAATGCAATGAAACAGGAAGTTACTGTAACTCAGGCATGCAATGTCCAATCAGCCCCAAACTTCACATGTTTGATAACAGTCGTGACCTGAAGATGTCTACATGCCAATATTCAGTTATAGTTATAGCGCCACCTACTGTCAACAGGAAGTGACATGTTTAACACTGTGACACACTATTAGCAACACACTAAAAAAGCCATTGAGTGCTAAACTAGTTTAAAACGTACTCAAACATGCTAGCAACACTTACTTAGTGCTAAAGCATGTTGTTAAAGACATAAAACAGGAAGTTACTGTAACTCAGGCATGCAATGTCCAATCAGCCCCAAACTTAATATATTTGATAAGAGTCTTGGCCTGAATACATTTACATGCCAATATTTAGTTATAGTCATAGCGCCACCAGCTGGCAACAGCAAATTACTTGTTTTACACTAACTTAAGCATGCAATGTACAATTTGCACCAAACTTGACATGTTTGCCAATAGTCCTGGCCTGAAGACATCTAAAAGCCAATATTTTGTAATAGCGCCACCTGTTGGCAGCAGGATATGTCATGACTTATACTCAAGCATGCCATGTTCAAGCTTCACCAAACTTCATATGTTTGATAAAAGCACTGGCCTGAACACATCTGCATGCCAATATTCAGTTATAGGCATAGCGCCACCAGCTGGCAGAAGGAAGATTGGCACATATCAATGACTTTGACATATTCCTCCTACATTTTCTGTGTTAATAGCATAGTGCCCACCATTCGCCACCGATCGGCGGTGAGCCCGAGTGCGAGGGCCCTACCATCGCTGCTTGCAGCTTTAATTATTATTATTATTCTTCTTATCCGGAATGAATCGCTTTTTTGAGGGCCTAAACATACCCGAAAACTAACGAAACTTTGCACACACATCAGACCTGGCGAAAATGGACGTCTGATATGGGTTGCAGAAGTGGGTGTGGCAAAATGGCTCGACAGCGCCACCTTTAGACGTTCAGCGGTGTGCGCTTTCAGCTGTGATTCACGTACATGCACCGAAATCGGTACACACATGTAACTCACCAATACCTACAAAAAAGCCTCTTGGAACAAAATCCGGAACCCAACAGGAAGTCGGTTAATATTAATATTCTCAGCAAAATTTGTGTCATTTTTGCCTTTTTCAGGCTTCGTACTTGAACGAACTCCTCCTACAGATTTATTCGGATCAACGCCAAATTTGCAGAGTCTAGTCTAAAGCCCTTTGTGACGTTAAATTGTGAAGATCTAGAGTTTTCATCGGAGGGCGTGTCCGTGGCGGCCTCGCAAATTTCGATGTTTCGCCATGAAAAAGGAAGTTGCTATAACTCAGGCATACAATGTCCGATCTGTCCCAAACTTCACATGTGTGATAACACTCCTGACCTGAAGATATCTAGATGCCCATATTCAGTTATAGTCATAGCGCCACCTGCAGGCAACAGGAAGTGTCATGCTGTACTCTACAACCAACTCCTCCTAGAGATTTATTCAGATCAACACCAACATCGGTCAGTCTAATATAAAGGCCGTAGCGATGTTAAATTGTGAAGATCTTGAGTTTTCGGTAAAGGGCGTGTCCGTGGCGGCCTGACAAATTTCGAGGTCTCGCCATGGATATAAAACTTGTTATAACTCAGCCATAAAATGTCCGATTTGCCTCAAACTTCACATATTCGATAAGAGTCCTGGCCTGAACACATCTGAAGGCCAATATTCTATTATAATCACAGCGCCACCTGTTGGCAACAGGAAATGACTTGTATCAAACTCCTCCTAGAGATTTAATGAAGTCAACATTATATTTGGCCATTCTGATCTAGAGGCCTTAGAGATGTTAAATTGTGAAGATCTTGAGTTTTCGTTAAAGGGCGTGTCTGTGGCGGCATGACAAAGTTTGATGTTTCGTCATAAACATATAAGTAGTTATAACTCAGCCATAAAATGTCCGATCTGCCTCAAACTTCACAGGTTTGGTAAGAGTCCTGGCCTGAAGACACCTAAAGGCCAATATTCAGATATTATCATAGTGCCACCTGTTGGCAGCAGGATATATTGTGTCTTTCACTAACTCAAACATACCAAGGTCAATCTGCACCAAACTTCATATGATTGATGAAAGTGGTGGCCTGAACACATCTACATGCCAATAATCAGTTATATGCATAGCGCCACCAGCTGGCAGCAGGTAATTTGGCACATTTAAGTGACTTTGATCTATTTTTCCTACATTTACTGTATTAAAAGCATACTGCCCACCGTTTGCTGTGTTCCTAAAGCCACTGGTCGGCGGTGAGCCCGTGTGCGAGGGCCCGTTCATCGCTGCTTGCAGCTTTAATTTTTTTTTTTTTTTTTTTTTTTTTTTTTTTTTTTTTTTTTTTTTCAACCGTTGGGGCACTTTTGGGGGCCTTAACATACTCAAAAACTCTTGAAAATTTGCACACACGTTGGAATCTGCCGTCGTCCGGACGCCACAGAGGCTGGGACCCGGGCGTGGTTCAGGGCATCTACAGCGCCCCCTGGAACACAGTTTGAAAACTTGATGTACTGCGCACACATACTTGCGCGTATTGATATGAAACTCGGTACACATATAGAACTCATCGAGCTGAACAACTTTTGTACTCTATGTCATGGGCTCCACGCAACAGGAAGTGAGATATTTAGGGCTGTTTAAAAAGCGCATGCTCTGGAATTTAACGTACTCCTCCCAGGAATTCCATGGGATTGTCACCAAACTCGGTCAGCATGATCTCAAGACATTGGGGACGCTAAATTGCGAGGAGATTTTTGATATCTCGAACGGTTTGGCCGTGGCAAGGCGACAAAGTTATGGCGAGAAATGAGAAACAGGAAGTGTCTAATAACTGTTGCACACATTGCCTGATTCTGATGAAACTTCACCCGTTTGTTCCTTGTATGATGCCGATTCCATAAATGTGACTATTATGAGTCAAAGTTATAGCGCCACCAACTGGCAGCAGGAAACGTGTCATTTTCAAAATGCTTTGAAATCAGCCTCTTAATTTTACTCGATTTTCTTTAAACTTCATCAAAATCATGTCAAAACACGGCCGATAAGAATATGTAAAGGGGTCGATGATAAATCAAATGCTGTTGCCATGGCAACGTGTCAAACTTTAAAATTACATTCCTGTCTTTTCGAGGCAGAAAACATACTTAGAATTTCATGAAACTCAACACACACATCAATATTAATGATAGTTAGACACTGGCAAAAGGTCATAAATGGGCGTGGAGCAGGCACTCTATAGCGCCATCTTTTGACAAAAGTTGGGGGGTTAGTTTTTCCTACAGTCACCAAACTCTGTACTTATATTGTTCTCATCAATCTGGACAACTTTCTAAATCAAACTCATTAGCTAAGACCAACAGAAAGCCGGCTATTTTGATTTGAAGGTGGATTTTTTGAAAAATCAGGTAGTAAACAAATTCACACTACTCCTAAGAACAATCAGCTGTTCACACCAAACTTTTTTAACATGAAGAGAAGATTCTGAAGATGTTAAATTGCGAGCGGATTTTGGATATCTCGAACGGTGTTGACGTGGTGATTTTTTAAAGATGTAGTAAAAAACATAACCCTAATTTTTTATATCTTTAAAGTGCAGCATCCAAACTCTTTAAAACTTTTTTCACACAGAGATCTAATCCTTCTGAGCAAGTGCTGGAAATATAAATTTTATACAAGCTTCAATGAATTAAAGAAAATTAAAAAAATAACTCAGAAACCTGCTGTCACTCTGGTGAATGTCTCTACAGTATGTGTGTGCGTTCAGTCAGGCACAGAGAAGCTCATTATTGCAGGGGGGAGGGGTGAGAGGCAGAGAGGGTGACAGAGTAGAGAGCCATCCTACAGACCATCTCTGAACAAAAAATGCACATATGTATTGTAATTACATAAATATGTCTGATCTTTGAGAGTCTGATATTTTGAGAAAATATAAAGGGTCACTAAGTCTTTCATTGTTCGTATTTTGCAGTTGTTGTTTTTTATTTATTTTTTACTTAACTGTACCATGAACTTGTCCTATTCAGTCACATAGCAAAAGATTTAAAAAAATACAACTTTTTAGCATGATCAATTTATCTTCATTGATAGACAATATTTACATAGTGTTATTTATTGAATATAAAATAACAATAATAAAAAATTAAGACAAACTTTGACAACAAAACAAACGTTACTGTTATCTCTTCAAAACATCTGAAAACCATAATTTTAAGATCAGTTATAAATATATATATCACCCCATTAAAATACTCAACTTGATTTTTAAAGATATTTTGAAAGAATGAAGCGTTTATAGAGCACTTTATTGTGTATTGCTGTACACCCACATGAACTGTGTTCATGTTCATGTTAATACACAGTACATAAACTTTATATGAATACTTCTTTTAGCTTAATATTAATTAACATTAATAAATGCTATTTATTTATTGGTCATGTTAACTAATATAGTTAATTTTAACAAATGAAACTGGATGGCAACATTTTATATTTTGTGTGTATGTGTCTGTGTGTTGATTTTAAAGTCTAACCCTTTCAATTCTGTAAACTTAACCCTCTGGGGCCTGAGGTGTTTTGGGCCCTGAAGAAGTTTTGACATGCCCTGAGATTTGTGCTTTTTTCAGTATCTTAAAAACATATGAATGGTTAAAGTCAGATTACATTGTAATCAGCACATATTGAGCTACAATAATATGCAAGCAACATTAATGTGCATGTTTGTGTTTTTGAGAAAACTATGTTTATGCGTGGTTATTGAAAATCTAAAGTTTTGAAGTCACTGAAATAAGGCCATGAAGCACATACAGGACATTTCTTTACAAGACTTTAGATAATTGGATGTCATAGGCTAGAATTTTTTCAACCAAATGATGTGAAAATCATCTCGTTCACTCGTTCAGAGAAAACAATATATTGATTTAAATTTTATAAAACATGTTTTGTGATCGAAAGGGATTATTCATAGGTGTGGCAATGGCCCATGAATATTTAGCAATTCACACCTGAAAGACAAAAGGGCCCTCCCTAATGGCCCCATCAATGTCTGACTTGACTATAGGAAACAATGTGAGAAGATTCAGAGAATGGAGTTTTAGATTATTTTTATTTTATTTACTATCACTGTATAAACAAAACATACATAATGAAGGTCAAAGACACATTATTGAGCTCCCTCATCTTACCACACAGATGTGCACAGACTTTGTGGCATTTCTGAAAACTTCTTCTGAATTCTGTTCAACAAATGAAACAAATCTTACCTGCTATTTTGTGTGCCCTTAAAAAAATACAAAAAAAAGTCAAAAACTTGTTTTACACTAGAATATCAGTGTAGTTGAACATCTCAAGTTTCTAGTGCTCTCAGAGGAAAACAGTTTGAAGGGACTCAAGGGAAAGAGGGCAGGATTCATCTTTTGAGCAGGTTTGAGATCACTACAAAAACAAAACAAACCAAAAATCATATCAGGATCATCTGTCAGAATACAGTCTATACTCTAGAATTTGTACTAATGTAAAAAAAAAAAAGGACATGTAATATCTAAGAAACTAATAATTATCGTTTAGCACTATATTACTAATAAACGTGATGTAAACACACATTCAGTGTAAGCACTCATATTACTTTTACACTGTTATACAATAAAATAAATAAATAAAGTATGATTCTACATTCATAAAGATATCGTCATAAATGCATCTCACAGTCATAATCACATCGTTTTTCTAGAACATTATAAATATCCTGCCATTGTAAGAGATGCAATGCAACCAAACGTACTTCATAATGTTTCATTTGATAAAGTCAGGAATTTTAGTTTGGAATAAGTCTAACTAGTAAAATGTGTACATGTTTTGTCAAAATAAATAACAGCGAAAGCTAGTAGGAAAATGAAAGTAAGACTTACTCATGTAAATGTCTCCTCCTGCTGGGTTTGCGTTGCATCGCGTCCTTCTTAGGATTGAGGTACATATAAGTCTTATTCCTCACAGCATATCTTCATTCAGTAACAAACTGTAACCAAGATGAACTTGAAGTCATGTTGCTTTGTTGTGGTGATGTGGGAGTTTCCTCACGTACAGATAATCCGGTCCTTGCCACGCTAGTAGCACATGGCTAATTTGCATGGCAAAAGATTTCGCGATAGTGGGCGCGGTCACATTAGAGATAATTAGTTGGAACTGGATAGACTAGACATCTCCTTGGTTTCTTATAGATTAATTTATCACAGATTATTTGTTTTTGATAAAACTTACTTTGTTTAAAAGCATAAATCTCAAGCTTTCTGTAGATACCACTTTTATGTTTGTGTGCTAAATATTCACCGTGTTTGAATGATTTAATTGACGCTTTTCTAAAAGCAGTTCACGGAGACAGAGAAAACAGAAATCACCCTGTTTGTTTTCTTTATTCTAAATAAAAAAACACAACTTTCTGCTGTTCTTTTGAGTGTGCCCAAATAAAAGTACACGCTTTACAGTTTCCATTGATGTATATCTCTAATGTGTATGACTTAAACCGACAGAGCATTTTTAGTGTCTTTTGCGCTGATCTTAAAAAAAGTAGGTTGGTCACGCCGGCGTGACCGTCGGCCCCAGGGGGTTAAAATCCAAACTAGCAGAGAGTTACTGTGAATGCATGTGCCAACTGGGCACCGTTTTCCTTATTGATTCTTAGTTATGTAGCACTTAAGAGTGATGTCTTATAACAGGAGGAGTCACCTGCAAAGCAATATCCACACAAAAATTGTACAGATAGGTAACAATGACATTTAAGCAGAAGTGGTGGACGTAAAGCAAGCAATAATAACATTTTGTTATCATCATGAATCATGTTCTTATCATCATCATCAGAGTATAGGGAAAATTTTGCATATTGGTTCACAGTTGGCATTATCTGAAGTCCTTGCATTGATTGCATTTAATTAAATTATATTTGGTCAGTCTGATCTAGAGGCCTTAGATATGTTAAATTGTGAGGATTTTGAGTTTTCATTGAGTTGTTATAACTTAGCCATAAAATGTCTGATCTGCCACAAAATTCACAGGTTTGGTAAGAGTCCTGGCCTGAAGACACCTAAAGACCAATATTCAGATATTATCATAGCGCCACTTGTTGGCAGCAGGATATATCATATCTTTCACTAACTCAAACATACCAAGGTCAATCTGCACCAAACTTCATATGTTTGATAATAGTGCTGGCCTGAACACATCTACATGCCAATAATTAGTTACAGGCATAGCGCCACCATCTGGCAGCGGCAAGTTTGGCACATTTAAATGACTTATGACATATTTTTTCTATATTTACTGTTTTAAAAGCATACTGCCCACCGTTTGCTGATTTCCTGAAGCCACCGGTCGGCGGTGAGCCCGGGTGCGAGGGCCCGTTCATCGCTGCTCGCAGCTTTAATTATTAGGGCCCGAGCCCAAAAGGGCGAAGGCCCTATTGTTCTTCTAAGGGTTATTATTTTTTTTTTTTTTTTTTTTTTTTTTTCTTTTTTTCAACCTTCCGGGCACTTTTGGGGGCCTTAACATACTCAAAAACTCTTGAAAATTTGCACACCCGTCGGAATCTGCGGCCATCAGGACGCCAAAGAGGCTGGGACCCGGGCGTGGTTCAGGGCCTCTACAGCGCCCCCTGGAACACAGTTTGAAAACTTGATGTACTGCGCACACATACTTGCATGTATTGATATGAAACTCGGTACACATATAGATCTCACTGAGCCAAACAACTTTTGTACTCTATGTCACGGGCTCCACGCAACAGGAAGTGAGATATTTAGGGCTGTTTAAAAAGCGCATGCTCTGGAATTTAACGTACTCCTCCCAGGAATTCCATGGGATTGTCACCAAACTCGGTCAGCATGATCTCAAGACATTGGGGACGCTAAATTGCGAGGAGATTTTTGATATCTCGAACGGTTTGGCCGTGGCAAGGCGACAAAGTTATGGCGAGAAATGAGAAACAGGAAGTGTCTAATAACTGTTGACCACATTGCCTGATTCTGATGAAACTTCACCAGTTTGTTCGTTGTATGATTCCGATTCCATAAATGTGACTATTATGAGTCAAAGTTATAGCGCCACCAACTGGCAGCAGGAAGTGTGTCATTTTCAAAATGCTTTGATATCAGCCTCTTAATTTTACTCGATTTTCTTTAAACTTCATCAAAATCATGTCAAAACACGGCCGATAAGAATATGTAAAGGGGTCGATGATAAATCAAATGCTGTTGCCATGGCAACATGTCAAACTTTAAAATTAGATTCCTGTCTTTTCGAGGCAGTTAACATGCTTAGAATTTCATGAAACTCAACACACACATCAATATTTATGATAGTTAGACACTGGCAAAAGGTCATAAATGGGCGTGGAGCAGGCACTCTATAGCGCCATCTTTTGACAAAAGTTGGGGGGTTAGTTTTTCCTACAGTCACTAAACTCTGTACATATATTAATCTCATCAATTTGGACAACTTTCTAAATCAAACTCATTAGCTGAGACCAACAGGAAGCCGGCTATTTTGATTTGAATGTGGATTTTTGGAAAAATCAGGCTGTAAACAAATGCACACTACTTCTAAGAACAACCAGCTGTTCACACCAAACTTTTTTAACATGAAGAGAATATTCTGAAGATGTTAAATTGCGAGCGGATTTTGGATATCTTGAACGGTGTGGACGTGGTGATTTTTTAAAGATATAGTAAAAAATATTTTTATATCTTTAAAGTGCAGCATCCAAACTCTTTAAAACTTTTTTCACACATAGATCTAATCATTCTGAGCAAGTGCTGGAAATAAAAAATGTATACAAGCTTCTATGAATTAAAGAAAATTTAAAAAAAGAACTCAGAAACCTGCTGTCACTCTGGTGAATGTCTCTACTGTATGTATGTGCGTTCAGTCAGGCACAGAGAAGCTCATTATTGCAGGGGGGAGGGGTGAGAGGCAGAGAGGGTGACAGAGTAGAGAGCCATCCTACAGACCATCTTTGAACAAAATGCACATACTGTATGTAGTGTAATTACATAAATATGTCTGATCTTTGAGAGTCTGATATTTTGAGAAAATATAAAGGGTCACTAAGTCTTTCATTGTTCATTTTTTGCAGTTGTTGTTTTTTATTTATTTTTTACTTAACTGTACCATGAACTTGTCCTATTCAGTCACATAGCAAAAGATTTTAAAAAATACAACTTTTTAGCATGATCAATTTATCTTCATTGATAGACAATATTTACATAGTGTTATTTATTGAATATAAAATCATAATAATAAAAAATTAAGACAAACTTTGACAACAAAACAAACGTTACTGTTATCTCTTCAAAACATCTGAAAACCATAATTTTAAGATCAGTTATATATATGTATCACCCCGTTAAAATACTCAACTTGATTTTTAAAGATATTTTGAAAGAATGAAGCGTTTATAGAGCACTTTATTGTGTATTGCTGTACACCCACATGAACTGTGTTCATGTTCATGTTAATTCACAGTACATAAACTTTATATGAATACTTTTTTTAGCTTAATATTAATTAACATTAATAAATGCTATTTATTTATTGGTCATGTTAACTGATATAGTTAATTTTAACAAATGAAACTGGATGGCAACATTTTATATTTTGTGTGTATGTGTCTGTGTGTTGATTTTAAAGTGTAACCCTTTCAATTCTGTAAACTTAAAATCCAAACTAGCAGATGGTTACTGTGAATGCATGTGCCAACTGGGCACCGTCTTCCTTATTGATTCTTAGTTATGACAACAATTGATTTTATACAAAAATATATTATACAAAAATTGTACAGATAGGTAACAATGACATTTAAGCAGAAGTGGTGGATATAAAGGAAGCAATAATAACATTTTGCTATCATCATGAATTACATGTTCTTATTTGTAGCATACTGGTTCACAGTTGGCATCTATCTGAAGTCCTTGCATTGATTGCATTTAATTAAATCAACATTATATTTGGTCAGTCTGATCTTGAGGCCTTAGAGATGTTAAATTGTGAAGATCTTGAGTTTTCATTAAAGGGCATGTCCGTGGTGGCCTGACAAAGTTTGATGTTTCTGCATAGACATAGAAGTGGTTATAACTTAGCCTGAAAATGTCTGATCTGCCACAAAATTCACAGGTTTGGTAAGAGTCCTGGCCTGAAGACACCTAAAGACCAATATTCAGATATTATCATAGCGCCACCTGTTGGCAGCAGGATATCTCATATATTTCACTAACTCAAACATACCAAGGTCAATCTGCACCAAACTTCATATGTTTGATAATAGTGCTGGCCTGAACACATCTACATGTCAATAATCAGTTATAGGCATAGCGCCACCAGCTGGCAGCAGCAATTTTGGCACATTTAAATGACTTATGACATATTTTTTCTATATTTACTGTATTAAAAGCATACTGCCCACCGATTGCTGTTTTCCTGAAGCCACCGGTCGGCGGTGAGCCCGGGTGCGAGGGCCCGTTCATCGCTGCTCGCAGCTTTAATTAGGGCCCGAGCCCAAAAGGGCGAAGGCCCTATTGTTCTTCTAAGGGTTCTTATTTTTTTTTTTTTTTTTTTTTTTTTTTTCAACCGTTGGGGCACTTTTGGGGGCCTTAACATACTCAAAAACTCTTGAAAATTTGCACACACGTCGGAATCTGCCGTCGTCCGGACGCCACAGAGGCTGGGACCCGGGCGTGGTTCAGGGCCTCTACAGCGCCCCCTGGAACACAGTTTGAAAACTTGATGTACTGCGCACACATACTTGCACGTATTGATATGAAACTCGGTACACATATAGATCTCACTGAGCCAAACAACTTTTGTACTCTATGTCATGGGCTGAACGCAACAGGAAGTGAGATATTTAGGGCTGTTTAAAAAGCGCATGCTCTGGAATTTAACGTACTCCTCCCAGGGTTTCCATAGGATTGTCACCAAACTCGGTCAGCATGATCTCAAGACATCGGGGACGCTAAATTGCGAGGGGATTTTTGATATCTCGAACGGTTTGGCCGTGGCAAGGCGACAAAGTTATGGCGAGAAATGAGAAACAGGAAGTGTCTAATTACTGTTGCACACATTGCTTGATTCTTATGAAACTTCACCAGTTTGTTTGTTGTATGATGCCGATTCCATAAATGTGACTATTATGAGTCAAAGTTATAGCGCCACCAACTGGCAGCAGGAAGCGTGTCATTTTCAAAATCCTTTGAAATCAGCCTCTTAATTTTACTTGATTTTCTTCAAACTTCATCAAAATAATGTCAAAACACGGCCGATGAGAATATGTAAAGGGGTCGATGATAAATCAAATACTGTTGCCATGGCAACGCGTCAAACTTTAAAATTTGATTCCTGTCTTTTCGAGGCAGATAACATGCTTAGAATTTCATGAAACTCAACACACACGTCAATATTAATGATAGTTAGACACTGGCAAAAGGTCATAAATGGGCGTGGAGCAGGCACTCTATAGCGCCATCTTTTGACAAAAGTTGGGGGGTTAGTTTTTCCTACAGTCACCAAACTCTGTACATATATTGTTCTCATCAATCTGGACAACTTTCTAAATCAAACTCATTAGCTAAGACCAACAGAAAGCCGGCTATTTTGATTTGAAGGTGGATTTTTGGAAAAATCAGGCTGTAAACAAATTCACACTACTTCTAAGAACAACCAGCTGTTCACACCAAACTTTTTTAACATGAAGAGAAGATTCTGAAGATGTTAAATTGCGAGCGGATTTTGGATATCTCGAACGGTGTTGACGTGGTGATTTTTTAAAGATGTAGTAAAAAACATAACCCTAATTTTTTATATCTTTAAAGTGCAGCATCCAAACTCTTTAAAACTTTTTTCACACAGAGATCTAATCATTCTGAGCAAGTGCTGGAAATATAAATTTTATACAAGCTTCAATGAATTAAAGAAAATTAAAAAAATAACTCAGAAACCTGCTGTCACTCTGGTGAATGTCTCTACAGTATGTGTGTGCGTTCAGTCAGGCACAGAGAAGCTCATTATTGCAGGGGGGAGGGGTGAGAGGCAGAGAGGGAGAGAGGGTGACAGAGTAGAGAGCCATCCTACAGACCATCTTTGAACAAAAAATGCATGTACTGTATGTAGTGTAATTACATAAATATGTCTGATCTTTGAGAGTCCGATATTTTGAGAAAATATAAAGGGTCATTAAGTCTTTCATTGTTCGTATTTTGCAGTTGTTGTTTTTTATTTATTTTTTACTTAACTGTACCATGAACTTGTCCTATTCAGTCACATAGCAAAAGATTTAAAAATACAACTTTTTAGCATGATCAATTTATCTTCATTGATAGACAATATTTACATAGTGTTATTTATTGAATATAAAATAATAATAATAAAAAATTAAGACAGACTTTGACAAC